>NW_009646395.1:552216-581912 GCF_000708025.1 Charadrius vociferus | reverse complement strand
TTTTTTTTTTTCCCCCCCCGCCCCCCCCCCCCCCCCCATTTTTTTTTGTGAGGTTTTGGTGGGGTCTTGTGTTTTGCTTTCCCCCCACACCAAGCTGTAAACTTGATGTTCTTCTGAAAACAGCTTTAAGAACCTATGCTTCTGTGCTCTAAGAACTGAACTCTAATCCAACTACAAATACTTATGCAAGTGTATTTACTTGTAGCTAGGTGGACACAGAATTACAAAACAAGAATTCGGATAGGAACATAGAACTGCAAGGGGCTGTGTAGGTCATCTAATCCAATTCTCTGATGTCACGAGTAACCTCATACTACTTTGATCATACTTGATCAATTCCAATAAAGGATTTAGAATGTTTTAACTACTGATCCTCAAAAAAGTCGTAACATTTTATATAGTTCAAAAGTTCTTCTGCAGTTCAAGATTACTGTTGTCCCATACACACTGTAAATCAAAAGGTATTATAAAACACATGTGCCTAATTATTTCAGCTTAAGCTTATCAAAACATTTTACACAGACAATATATAGTGTAGGATGCTTTATTCAGAACAGCACTCCAGTGTGTAAAGTACATGATTAATTTAAGGTAACATCAACAAAGAGGAGAAACATACAGATGTAGCAAAAAAAAAAATTAATACCCTTCACACTGATTTAAAAGCTTAGCCTAAGAGGACTTTTTTTTAAAAAAAAAAAAAAAAAAACAGAGGGCCACTTTCTCTTCCTATCAATAGGAAGAAAGATCAACTGAGCTCAAGGAGAAAATACTGGAACAGAGGCAAGTGCAGAATCTCAGAGGCCACCTCTGATTTGCAATTACCCAAAGCAAGTTTCAGCAAGTGTCCATGGAATAAAGACGGAAGAAATAGGAGCATAGAATCAAGTTTGCCTGTAACGTACAGAGAGCCAATATTCCAGAAAATCCCATCCAATTTATTCCATGGAGATTTAAAAATTGGAATGGATCATATGAATATTCATATTTTATAAATGGCTTAGCAAAAAATAAATTAAGCCAACTTACCTTTTCTTTCCTCAAAAATCCATCTCTGAATTTATTAGTGGTAAATCCCCTTACACCAACAGAACGTAACCGCTGGTACTTAGCCTGAATATATAAACCCTTCTGTACTAAGCCCGATTTATAATGGGATTGCAAACGGCCATCTGCAAAGTTGCTCTGTAAGGGGGGAGGAAGGGAGAGGGGGAAAAAGTGTTCAAAATGAGGGCACCAAAACTCAATAGTTATGTTTACAGTTATACATATGCAAAACTTAACAGTACCGCACAACAGAAGTGTGCATTTGCAAGTGCAGAGCCTCTTCATTTATTTTCCATTTAATATTCCTCAGACCACTAGCTACCGTGTGGCTCAAAGAACTGCTGTATTGTACTTACTGTTTAAAACATCTGAAATGATTTTCCTCATTGAAAGAGCTAAATGTGTTGTACAACATTTTAACATTTTTTCAAACTTTAACGAAAGTAAACCAGCATCAACAAAAAGTTTAAGACAACACCTCACTATTGCTAACAAATTCAGTGATGTCAGGCCTGCAGTGGGCACACATTTTGAGTCTAAAAAAAGTCATACTAAACAGAAGTCAGTGTACATATTTTTCCTATGGTTTTAAGATCTTACTGTCTGAGCATAAATTCATTGCTCTATGTCTTTGTCACCTCCAGACTGGAATACTGTAAACTAACCTAGTGTGGGACCAGTAGTGGAGGCCACAGAGATAAACAGCTTACAGGTGAATGGCATTATAAATACACAGAAAGAATATACCAAGATCCACAGCAGTAAAGTTATAAAAAGGTTTTAATTCCTAAGCACTTGGACCTCCAACAAAATAGGCAGTGAATCTTTAGAGTAAGAAACCCCCCATTTATCATAATTTCTCAAAGTTTTCCAGTACTGCTGTTTTAAGTTTTCCAACATGGTCCTGAGGGAAAGCATTCCTGTATAAATTCATCCTTTAAATATAAAGGTTTCCCCTTCCTGAAATTTAAACAAACAACACTTTCCAGCTAAAAAATGAAGAAATATCCTACCCATATAAAATTCTTATCTTTTACAAAAACCTCTAAAGGGTAGGAGAGAACAAAATATATCAGAAATAGACCTTTTTGAGCATGCCCCAATTACTTTGGCAAAATCAGTCTCCTTTTGACAGAGTAAGGATCACTTCAAGAAAAATCACATGCTCTGAAGTTCCAATAAGTTTGGTACCAGTTTTTCCACTGTGTGGCTGCTGAACAGCTAAGAAAGGACTATACAGAACAGAGGTTCCTTTATGCAAATGCAGAGGTTCTGTTATTTCCCAAATCATTCCACCCACCCACTATGTAGGAGGTAACTGAGAAGCTGGCCCCATCAGTCCCCCAGGGTTACTCTTACAGTGCTTATAGGCAGAGGACACTTGCCGAACGCTACTAAATGCTAACCCCTTTCCTGAAAAGCAGAGTCCAGACACAATACAACTAAGAGCAAGCAAGTGTCCTCTAAGTAGGTATAAGCTTTCCATAGGGAAAACTGAAGGGCATTTTTAATGCTGGATTGAGCCCCTGAACACAGTTAAGACTAAAAGCTCCCATTTCCCTCACAGCTGCTGTGGTTCTCTGCTTGGACATAGGTGGCTCGAAAGGCCTTAGCGGTCTGCCACTGCATTTGCATGACAAGCAAAGGAGCAGACCAAAAAGAGAGGGGAAAAAGGTACAAGATATTGAAAATGAGACTGCACACAGCTTGAAAGTGTCAACTCAAGTATCTACATGTTCCATAAGTGAGGAGGGACAGGAACAGCAGTATTATTATTGTAGAACAGAATCAGCTGCAGACAAAGTTAACAGATTACATATCCACTTGGTATGTCGGCACTGCAGTCCCACGTAGCTTAGAGCAAAATGAGGTAGTCTAAGGTATATGGAAATCAACATTAACTTTTGGTCTAAAGTAAGAAAAAAAAAATCTGCTGAAGTAACATCTATTAGGACTATTTTATAAATACTACTAATGACAATGCCTACGAATCAATGCAATGGCCTTAAGCTCCCAAATAAGTCTACATGAGCAAATACATGCCACTGCACTGGGTCTGGCTGGGGTGGAATTAATTTTCTTCACAGCAGCCTGCATGGTGCCATGTTTTGGATTTGTGACTAAAACAGCACTGGTAACACACCACTGTTTTGGCTATTGCTGAGCAGTACCTGCACAGCACCAAGGCCTTCTCTTCTTCCCCTACTCTGCCCCTCAGCAAGTAGGCCAGGGGTGGGCAAGAAGCCAGGAGGGGACACTGCCGGGACAGCTGACCCAGGCTGAGCAAAGGGATATTCTGTGCCATATAACCTCAGCAACATCCTCAGCAAGAGAAACTGAGGGGAGGGGGCTTTGGAGGAGGGTAGCCATTGCTTGGAGACCATCTGGGCATCAGTCAGCTTCTGGGAGGTGGTGACTAACTGCCATTGCATCACTTCTTTCTTCCTCTTTCCTTCACTTAAACTGTTTTCATTTCAGCCCATGAGTTCTCACTTTCACTCTCCATATTCTCTCTCCCATCCTGCTGGGGGAAGAGGGGAGCTGAGGGGAGAGCAGGCAAGCAGCTGTGTGGTGCTTAGCTGCTGGCTGGGGCAAACCCACCACAGCCATGAATACACTGAACTGAATTAAACAGTGAATGAAGTTTAGTTCTAAACATTACCATGCATGTACGCACTTAAAGATTGGTTTAGTGATTTGTTGCAAAGCGTCATTACAAAAGAGACCTTTGAAATGTTATAAGATTTTCCAGAACTTGTAGAAAACTTGTTCAAAAGTATCTTTCTTGTTTTCCAAAGAGTTTGACATACTGCAAGACCATATTTTTTGGTGGGTTTTTTTGTTTGTACATTTGGGTTTTTAAATAATCAGCCAAGAAAGTCTGTGAGTACAGAAGACAGTCAAATCACCTTCCTAAGCAGGTTTCAGCAACAGCATGGGAAGGAAAAACCCTCTAGGAGTTAAAAAGAAAAAAAAGTTGATGACATTAAGTCAAATCAGCACTGCTGTTTCCATGGCAATGATAAATGTGCTATACACACATGCAAACTGCAGTGCGAGTGCATATGCTATTTTCCCTTCAAATATTAAAGCACCATAGGACAGACCATTGGATACAGCAATATTCAGGCAATATTCATATTTTTATATATATATATGATGACGACAACTTAAGTGGACACTTTCAAGCTTGCGTAATTTCCAGAACAGTAGGCTGATATAAAGAAAGTGGAAGGCTGTCTTCATTTACATCACACCAACTGCCAACACTGCCTCAATGATACGGCAGCCAGTGCTAAAAGATCCCCCATCCCCTACAGGCTGACAATATAGAGAGGATACCAATTAAGGGGCTATGAGGTCCTTACATATTAAATAGTTATATCAGGCTGAGACTTTAAACTTGTTAACTTCAGCTTCCAGCAGAAAAAAACAAGAATTTTTTTGCTGGTGTTAGGTTAGCTACATGACTAAGACCGACTGGCAAAGCATGCCTAAATGAGAGAGCCCGAAAGCCTTTTTATCCAACAGTCCTTTTATGTTTAGTCTGAGGGGCAGAGGGGGAAAAAAAAAAAAAACAACCCACAACAACCAAAAAACCCCCCATACCTACACTGCCCCCCTTTCAAAACATCATCCAAAAATGCCAGCTATTTAACTTAGCCATCAAAACTTTACTTCAGCTTCACTATCTACAAAACGGGAAAGATGACTGCCTATTCTGTGTGTTATTTTACTCTTGAGAACACACCTGTCAAACACGTAGGAATAATTTTAAGGTAGAAAATGAGTGTAAGTTGTTCTAGGTTTGATTAATACTTCTCTAATACAAAAAGCTCTAATTGGATCCATGCATAGCATGCCCGTGTGAGCAGAAAAGAAAGCGGTTTTTGTTTTTCTACTGAACCCATGACACATTTTATAATCAAAAGGCATTAGAAAGCCACTGCACTACCCCAGGAAGAAGAAGAGTTGCCCAGCCCTTTACCATGAGGCCCTAAGAATGAAGCTTCACAATTTTTTAATTTTTTTTTTAATGCATAGATAGCAGTATGCAGGGTATACACAAGAGATTAGTTCCCCCAAAATCCCTACATGAAAGGGCTAATAAAATAACAGTAATACAATTTTGAAAGCAGTACAATTCATTTCTCCCAGTCTTGGGAAATAGTTCAGGCTTCCACATGCATCAGGTGAAGGAAAGAAAGCTGACCGGCTTGTTTTTAGGACAGATGAGTTTCCTATTCATCGTCATTCTGCAATTCTCATTCTCAACTTTGCAGTTAACTTATTTCAACCGCATGGATACAATATTGTACAACCCTGCTCAATCCACTGCCAGCCCTCTCACCTAAAATCTAAGCCTCCCATTATTTCAATGAAAACAATTAGGCTATGGTGACACTATTTTTCATGGCATTTAATATCTTCAAAGATGTGTCTCCTGTTACTGAACTCAACAGGATTGAATCACTATTTTATGTAAGATACATCCGATAAAAGCTGATCTGTACCTTAAAGTGTCTTCTGATGGGTCCTGCATTTTCAAGGTGTCCTCTAATGCGTCTGTGAGGGTACATATCACTTGGTTTTGAGGAATAGTAAGAATTCTAGCAGAAGAAGAGACAGAGTTATTAGCTTAATGTTACTAAATCATTCAAGAAAACATACAAAATTTCCAGTTTATACTAACAAATATTGCAACTCTTTCAATCTTGTAGCATTTGACACTATGACACTGCTTGAAGGAACCAGCGTAACAAGAGCATAGGGCCTGGAGTCCAGGCTGGATTAAGTGATGGCAGTGCCCACAGAAGCAGAAGATGATACAGACCATCCTACTGGAACATCATCTTAGAGAAATCTAATCAGGTAACAACCCAATTAAGGTTCTCCACCCTTGCACCTCCAGAACAGATGCCTCAATTTGCATGCAGCAATTGTAGTAGACAGGCTGCTATAGCAGTCATCCCTTGAGTTCGGAATAAGGACAACAATATTAGTACTCTGGACATCCCTGGTTAGCATATGGTCATCATAGGTTAGCATATTTTAGGAGATACGTACTGTCACTATACACACCATCACAGCAACCAGACAACAAATGTTGTCCATGTCCAAATGTTGACCACTTCACATTGGTCTTTAGAAGATTCTACCTTTAACTCTGTATTACAGGGGAGCATTTTGTAAATTACTTGCCTGCCACAGAAACACATGTGACTTCAAAAGCAAATGGCAAAGACAAATGGTATTGAAATTGTTGTGTGCCACACTGAACAGCTGCAGTCAAACAGCCATGGTTGCCTAAAAGAGAGCATTCCCTCCAGCCACTGTCCTACCTGGATATTTGGCCCTTTTCCAACTTTTCCCATGACAGCTACCTCAAGAGGATGCCATTATAAATATTTACAGAAGCATTACATACTGGGATATACTACATTAAAGTCATCAAATGCAGACAGAATGGATGTGCTATTGAACTCTTAGCAATCAAATTACTTTTTTTATGGTCCATTCTTGAATAATCACAGAAATGTTCCATTGCTGTTGAACTCTTTTTCAAAGGAAATTTCAACAGCTTCAAATACATTTCAAAAAGAACAAAAGGAGAGAACTCATTAAGTATTTCATATATACTAACATATAATAAATGTCAATGAATGCTTTGCTGTTCACAGAATTTCTGTTCCCTAACAAAGTACCAAACCCTTCCAGTGGCAGGATATGCTAACACTGTAACTAATTTGAAGGGGGGCTATAAACACAACAGAACAGCGTTAGAATCCAAGTTAGGTTTTAATTGGTACTTAGGCTAGCTTTTTTTTTTTTTGAATATATTATTGCCTATAAGTCACTTTAGCTTCTTAAAATACCATGACAAGATGGGATCCAGCAGAGAACAAGAGAGGAAGAAAGACCTTATGAAGTGAGATCAAAACTAGTCAAAATAGCTTTTCCAAGAAAAAAAGATATGGAAAATTAAATATACAGAGGAAAAAGCATGTCAGGAACTTCCCAGCTCCCTTCTCATTCTAAGAATATGAAGATACTCCATGAAATCAAATTAACTTTGTCCATACAACACGTAATTAAATCAGGAAGCTCCCTGTTGAAGTACGCTCCTCCTTAAAGCTGAGAATTCAGCAAGATGAAAAAAAAACCAAACAAACAAAAACACAAACCTTCAAGAAAGTTTCCTGTTACAGTTAAAAATAAACCTTTGGGAATTAAAAGAAAGCTTGTCTCAACTAACTGTGGATACACCCCTCCCCATCCCAACCCGAACCTCCCTCAAGATTCAAGTACATTCATGGAAACAAAAACATTAGAACTACTTAATGCACAGCTGCAGCAATCTACTCTTCAGGAATGTCCTAAACCATAGGTTTAAAGTAGAGAAAAAAAATGGGGAAGTACAAATAGATGCTTGCTCTGATCTCCTATTCTTTAGCTATCCTCTTTTTGTCAATAGGGTACAAGGCTAGGCAGACATTTCTTAGAATCAAGGCTAGATAGATATTTGCACCTTCAAGGCTCAAGTTCTTCTCAACTTTTAAGCTCAATGCCCGATTACTGAATATTAACATAAGAAACACTCCCCTCCACTGGCCTGATGTAAAAAAAGTGCTCATACCTTGTACGGCAGAGTTCATATTGGTCAATTATGGGATACCAAAAGTAGGCTGACCATGTCAATACCATTTCCATGTTTAATTTTAACCCAAACGACTACTATTGTCCATTTAACAAGACAGCAAGAAGTGATGTTAGCATCACATTTTGATATTTTATCGTAAGTATATTTTAATATGACCAAGACATTATGTTTTCACATTAGGCAACATCCTAGCATCAGATATGATATGAGCTACTGATCAGGCTTTCAGTTTTCAAGCATCCATCTTTAACCAATGCTGATACACACAGCTCTTCAAGCAACCGTGATAAAAAACACAATGAAATTTTACTAACAAAGATAAAAGTGTGCAAGTTATTTATCCAATACATTAATATTTTTTTTTAAATCCTGTGCTATAGTTTAAGAAGCTGCAGTGTTTTTTCTGTCAAATACTCTTTTTGCCTTATTTTCTGAGCCTAGGCACTGTTATGCTTGTCACTTGAAACCTGGCTCTCTGATATACTCTTCTCTCAATATTTATTGATAAACAAGAGCAAACAAACTTTAGAGGAGTTTTTGTTTTGGATTTCCAAGGGTTTTCGTTTAAGAATACAGATGGAACTCTCCTAAAAAGTGGTAAGAGATGTTTATTGCATACTTTTTCATGTGTCTTCCCACACCTTTACAATTTTGCTTATACAGTGTGCTATTGAGACATCTCTTCTGTAGCACAAACCAGCTTCCCACAAGAACTGGAGAGCTCTGCTTGGACTGTGAAACCAACCGAACCAATACTTACCCAAGAATCTTTAAGACTGAGCAAAACCACAAGTTACTTTCTTATTCAACAACTATTGTCTTAGCTCTTGCTTATGTTTCAAACTCTTCCTCAGTTTTTCCACATATTGCTGTGCCCCAGTAATATCTCCTTCATTTTAGGATGTTTCCTATTTAAAAAGGTATGGTCAACGCAGCATCAATGTTCTGGTGACCCATCAAACCACTTCTCAAATCCAATGCATTGTTCTCTGAATGCTGCCTTTTAGTCGTGGTCCTTACACTTTTCAAGGTGCCCAGCAGTGTTCGCACCTGAATCGTACTATTCTGACACAAGACTCTGAATAGCATAGTCCAAATGTTCCAAATGTCTGCTTGCAGAAAGCAGCTACAAGTGGCCTTTACCTTCATTCATTTTGGTTCTTCTAGGGCTGATTTCAGCTCTACTAATATTATACTTCCAAACAAAGTAGTAATGAATACAGTCACACAGTTCTGAATTTATTACAGAAAACCTACTCAAGACAGAAACAATACATGTGGCTAAAATTACAGTTTGGATGCCACTCCACTTAATTCCCACAACGAATGCTAAAGCAGTGCTAGCAGCTTACAGGTATGGAGATGGAGCTTCAACAGCTCGGTATACCACACATACAGGTATGGCTTGATAGAGCCCACCAGGGTAAGCTCTTCTCCAATCACACCCAGACCTGAAGAACTCCTTCAAGGAAAGCCATTTTAAGCACCGTACACGCTCACACAACATGACTACATGTCATGGGAGGTGTTAGTGATCTGCTCTGCCCAGGAAAAGATTACCCTCTTTCTGCATTACTTTACATATTGAGAATTAGACATACTAGATAAACAGGAAAACAGACAAGGGGAGCAGAATAATAATCAAACGGCAAGAACAGAAACACAAAACCAGAAGAGGAGATGCAATTAAGAAGTGCCAATTAATGTACTGCAGACACATTTGCAAAATGTCTTTAAGCCCTCTGAGCCAGTTGGTGACCATTGATTAATTCTATCTTTATTGACAAATGGGGATGGCAAACTAAAGTATTTTATCTTCCCACTTGTCTGCAAAGCAGCTTCTGCATGGCTGACTTCATGAAGAGTCATTTCTTCTTTAGGATGCCTTGCATTTGTAATACCCATGCTTTCACAGCTACTGTCGTTCTGAATGGCAAACTTCTCACTGCAGCGCAGGACTTTCTAAAAACTGCATGTTTGCAGTTCGCTATTAGATATCAAAATGTAATCTTCCTGAATCTGCAGCACATCTAACAATAGCTCAGTTTCTATTTCAAACAAACTCCCTTTTTATTTGCAATTACTATATTACTTAATGAGCAATTACTACTTGTTTTTGGGGACTTCAATCTTAGTCTTGAGTAAGTAATATTTTTTTACCATTAAAAACTTGTGTTCTTTTACAGTGAAAGACTCACTGTTACAGCTGCAAGGCAGCCACATTTCAGTGATAGTCAGAACTTTGACTAAATAAAAGCCACTTTTGGTAGACCTCAGAATAGTTTCATGGTCTTTTGGAATCCTATCCATAAGGTATCAATTACAATGTATAAAGAACGACAATTTACATTAGTCTCCTCCTTATTTTACACCCACCCGCGGGGTGGTGGTGGTGTTAGAATTATACTGCACACATTAATAAAGCTTTTCTAGTCTCACCAGTTCCCCAAGTTAAACAAGCACAAGCACTTGGAAATAAGACTACATTTATTTCTAAGAAACTTTCCAAACGAGACAATTTCTACTGAACCTAATATAACTGCCTTCCCCATTTCAATATTAAAGTACATCACAGACAGATACCCTAAGAAAGAATAAGTGCCCAAACTAGCTTTGATAAACACTATATCAAAACAGATAAGCTATTCCATTGTATAACATTCCATCCTCAGGAACAATATTTCAGACATTTCTAATTATTTCTGTGATTTGTTCCTTATTTTTATTTGCTTTTAGAATAAGAGCTTTCCAGAACTTTTATCATGAGGAGTTTAGTAACAATGCCACATATACAAAACAAGATTCAGACCTTCCCTTCCAACCACTGACAACAAGAATGCAGGATAGTGGTTTTTTTTCCTCACTTTTCCACATTACCTCAGGTTATCTGCTTAATTACAAAGCCTTCTAATTTATAGCTTAGGCAGTACATCATTAAGTGGAAGAAATGCAATATTAGGTACAAATTTCTTTTACAAAGATAAAAGCAATATGAGGTTTTATTTCATAACAGCCCTTAATCAATTAATTTCTGTAAGTTATTTGGAACATAAAATTCAGTTCAAAAGCTTAGTTTGACCTGAATAGTCAATAAGAGATCTAAAGTTCACCACTTTATTTCTGGACTAGCTGAAAAAATGTTTTGATTTCACCCAACATACCAAGCTAAACCAGCTTTCTGAAAAAACAAATCCTGGGCCAACTCGCTGCTAGCTTATAAAGAAACAGTAGCAAAGTTGTTATGGAATACTGCACCGGCACGCAAAAGCAAAAGAATTTTTTTTTTTTTTTTAAAATCAGCATTTGATCATGTGTTTAGCTCACTTGTATTAATCTATGCTTCAACAAATATCTGAGGAAGTACAGTACTACAACTGTGAAATTATGAGCAGTTTTATTGTTGAGCAAAGCCTGAAGATAATATAGCCTCACTTGAAATTTAAAAGGACAAGATATCACAGACTTAAATTTACATCAGCCTAGACAATGCAGCAAAAAATGAATTATAAATGGAAGAACAACAAATGCAGAAGCTACTAATTTTACATTTAGGCTTACCAGGTGAGGTTTCCCGATAAAATTCCTGAAAGGTGGCTTAATGAACCTCATAGGCTTTTGGAAGCCATCAAGTTGAGAGCTTTGTAATTTTGAAAGACCGCAGCTTTGGTGGTTCCTGATGTGTACATGTGAGAGAGAGAGAGAGAGAGAATGCAATTAAAATCTAAAGTCACAGCATATCAAAACAATGTATTTTAAATGACCTTACTCTAGCATCTGTATCACTTAGCAGTGCAAAGTGATGGTTTTAAAGTAATTTTTTTCTACGACACTCAATAAATTACTAGTCTTCAGACTAAACTCAAGCAAGCTGTATTCTATTATGCAATGACAAAGTAACAGTGATACTCTGCTCCTTGAAATCCTCACGGTGCAAATCCTGTTTCCCTGCCCCCCCACCCCCACCCCGGTCTGCATGGTTGGTCATTGCTGCCCTCCGCTGGTTGAAATGCTTTCTGCATTTCAGCAGTTTTATACTGCACTATCTTTAAAGTTGCACAGAACTTTCAATTTTGTGAAATCCCAAATCTGACAGAAGCTCAGATAAATAGCTAGATGCTCCAGTTTCATCCACAGCAAGCAGGGTGCTCTGGCTTTGGGCTTCAGCTTGCTTGGTTTTGTATTTATTTTTTTTTTTTTAATGAACTAATGTAGGTTTGCCCATAAATCTCTAAATAAAACATATACCACGAGAAATAACCACCAGCAGTCAAAATTCATAGTTCACAAAACATACAGAAACAGTTTTCATAGCTGAAAAATACATTACTAAGGCAAAAATTGAGGCAAACTGAACTAGCTTATAAGTATTGCCAGTATCTCATATGTAAACAATGAAAAAACCCTGTCTCAGGAAAATTCCACATAGTCAGGTACATAAGGCTGTACACAACAGTCCAATATTTTTTCCCCACTTGATAACTTTTACTTTTTTTGTTTAAAGAATCTCAAATAACAAAAAAAAATTCTTCTGCAGCTTCACAAGTCAGTTTTCCCAAATGTGTGCATTGCCACTATTTGCCATTATAGACAATAATATTAGACAATATATATTGTCTAATAATGTCTATATTAATATAGACAATATATATTGCCATTAAAATGAACAAACAGCAGCATATTAAGATCAATCTGCAAATCATGACTGCAGTGTAGATACATTTTATTACACTGTGGCAATTCTTTAATCAACAATTCTTTTAACACAAATAACTCATCTCTCTGTAATCAAGCAACCTCACAACATCCAACGTGAAAGATGATGACAGGTTAGCAAACACCTCTGGGGCAAACACCTTTAACAAATCTGTTGGAGGAATTCATAGTAGTAAAGCTATTCCAAAAATCTAGCTTTTTTCATAACATTCTCCAAGAATCAGAAAAATTCCGATTCTTTGGTTGATATTCCACATAACATTACAAAACAAGCAGGGAACATGACAATGTATTCATCCTAGAACACTTTTATGAAACTACAAAATACCAGGAGAATGTTATTACATGGCACATCAAGGGGTTTAAAAATACTTAAGCATCTTTAAATTAATTTCTGCCCCTCTTCCCATTCAGTGTTACAGTTTAAGCTCGCTTTTCAATTTTTTCCGCTCTTTCAAAGTAACACTCCATTACAGAGTAGTTTGCAATGTATGCCAGTTGAATTTCAGTCCAAGTCAAACTTACAAGGACAAACTATGGAAAAGAAGCCCAACAAATGTGAACGTAACTGTGGAAGAGTCAAAAAATGAACACATAGGAGAACTACAGGCTTGGGCCAACAAGATTGCTGTTTGTTAATTACCTTGGAGTTACACCATCTACATGAAACACTCTCTCATCTTCATTCTTCAATCTCTCTTTTCTCCTCCTTTCTATGTCATGCCGTAGATCATTTGGATCTTCTAACACTCTCATAATGTTCTAGTTAAGAAAAAGCATTAAAGTTGAGTTAGCTAGTAATAACTAAACACTGATGTGATTCTGTCCTTCAGGGGTTGCAGCTGGTATATAACCTTGTTAACGTAGTTCAACTATCTGCACATAGGACAGATGCACATCAACACAAGCATCCAAAGTCCAAAACAGTAACAAAAGGTAGTCCCAGACAATTACCCTTTCTTGCACCATCTGCCTTTTTATAAGTGTCCAAGCAACAATGAGCAGAGCACTGGAATTCTGCACAGAGTCATGAAGGCAAAAATATACACATTAATTCCAGTAAGTCTTAAGTTCTACTATTCTTAATTAAGTTGAATCTCCACATGCCTGTACTATAGAAAAAACTAAACTAGGTAACTAAATCACAGTAAGCATAGCTTGAAAGGGAAAGACAGAAAATCTTATGTCCCTGGATGAAAGCATGGGATAAAATAGCATTCTGAGGAATTACATGGATGTCAGGCCATTCTAGCATTAGGGTAGAAGAAACATTAAGGCTTTTTCTAATCTCACAGGGAAATAAGAGCCATGAGTCAGTCACCTACTTAGTACTTACACTATTTGAAAACAACTAGGGGTTCAAGCAGCAGGTTTTTACCACACTCCAGCTACTCTGGAGAACACACCTGCATTTTACTCATCAGTGAACACAGTATACTTGTACCACTGCGGTAACCGCAAACATGCTCAAGTGTGCGTTTCCTTCAAAATAGTGAGAATTACTGATGGTCTTCAAAGCATGTAAAAATGACTTAGCAATAGCAAGGGGAAGATGTTGTTTACACCTCTATCATTTTAACTTACTGTTCGCCAAAAAAGTTAAGTAATCAAGATACCTGAGGAGATTCAGATGGCACAGCTCGCTTGTTCTGAAGTTCTGCTAGAGACATGTCAATCCTCCTGCAACAGAATCACAGAATCACAGAATCACAGAATCACAGAATCACAGAATCACAGAATCACAGAATCACAGAATCACAGAATCACAGAATCACAGAATCACAGAATCACACAGCAACAGAATCACAGAATCACAGAATCACAGAATCACAGAATCACAGAATCACAGAATCACAGAATCACAGAATCACAGAATCACAGAATCACAGAATCACAGAATCACAGAATCACAGAATCACAGAATCAATCACCTAGGTTGGAAGAGACCTTGAAGATCATCAAGTCCAACCATCAACCTAACACTGCCAAAACCAAAACTAAACCATGTCTCTCAGCACCACGTCTGCCTATCTTTTAAATACCTCCAGGGATGGTGACTCCACCACTTCCCTGGGCAGCCTGTTCCAATGCTTAACAACCCGTTCTGTGAAGAAATTTTTCCTAATATCCATCCTAAACCTTCCCCGGCACAACTTGAGACCATTTCCTCTTGTCCTATCGGTTGTTACTAGCAAGAAGAGGTTACCCTCACCTCTCTACAACCTCCTTTCAGGTAGTTGTAGAGAGCGATAAGATCTCCCCTCAGCCTCCTCCTCTCCAGACTAAACAGCCCCAGCTCCTTCAGTCACTCCTCATAAGACTTGTTCTCTAGACCCCTCACCAGCTTTCTTGCCCTCACTATAATGTCATCACTATAAATAGCAAAAGCATTACTGACCAACTGCAGAATTTATTTTTTTTTTTTTTACAGACTACAGGCAGGTAGTTTAGAGTCAGTGAAAAAACACTACATTGTGGAAAATCTACTGGAAATTAACTACCTTAATACAAATAAATTAAGGCAAAAAGCACATAAATTACCTGTGAATTTCTGGATCCAAATGTATTTTAACTTCATTCATATTTGCAATTGGTTTATCCTGAATTTTTGAGAACCGTTCATGTAGAGTAATGTCAGAAGATGTAAAATAATTTGCTGTGAAGAGATATCAAATACAAAAATGTTTATTTGTAGTATTTGAAACACACAGTGGGAAATTGTATCTTTTAAAAAGATTAACTCTTAAAGACACCAAGACAACTTCTGAGATTAAATGCCAAACTGTTTCCACTTACAGTTTAACATTCACAAATGAAAAATTACACCAGCCCAACTTGGACATCTTTCTTATTTAATAAGATTAAGCCCAATAGAAAGTTAAATATTTGTCAGCTCTATCATGTCAGTACTCAAATGACTAGAATCTATAAATAAAGTTCAACACTGAACATGATGCAGCAGTCTAAACACTGATCTGAAAAATTAAAGGAACTATATATAACTAGGAAGTTGTGACTACAGCAAAGCTCCTTTTTTCTTCTCTTGTTCCCAAATAAGCAGGTTAGTCTTAAGTACTACCATAAAATCCTTTCGACCTTAATGCTGCACAATAATGCCTCTATTATGGACCAAGACCTTCTTGCAATCATTCTCCACCCAACCACTTAAAATCCTCAACCTACATTTTCCTTAAACTAATACAGAATGAAGCCAAAATATAAATAAAGCCAAAGGCTTAAGATCTACAAGGACAACATATCTAATTAATTACATCTGGCTTTAATAATGATAAGTACACAAACATATACCCCAAATATTACAACCACCTTTAACTTGATGGATAATTGTGATTATTTCCTGAGTAAATTCTCTTGATGGGTCGTTTTCAATATTTTGTGTTACAGATTCCATGTGCTCAAACACCGGATGAAAATTTTCATTTTTCCTGCCAACAGCAACCAGATCATGTGACATCTGTCTCTCTGTAGTATGACTAGAAGCAGTCCTAGAATAAAAATTTGCAGATATTCACTTTAAAATAATTCACTACATCTGAAAAACTTCAAATAGAAGAGTAGAACAAAACAATAAATTAAGAAGTTCATTTTAGGAATAAATGTTATGAAACAGAAATCTCATTTTGTTCCTTTTTTGAATTAAAAACCTCATAAGGTCACAAGGAAGAAAAGCTATAATAAAATACAAAAAAGACTACATTGTCAGGAATCCTCGTTTCAGTGAAGTATGTAATACAAGATTTGTGAATTTTAAACTTAGTTCATCTAGATTATCAAATAAAACAGGCAAATGAAGATCCTCATATGCTTCTTTAGTATAATTCTGGAAGGCAATTATGTGTGTGTCTTTGTTTACAAGGAACAACCAGACAATTTTCAGGAACAGTTCCAAGATGTAAAAATTTCACAGCGTCTTTGGAAACTGAATCATCACTTAAGCCTAGTGAAACAGCTTTCCAGTGCCAGTGTGTGAACTTAATGTGTTTAGCATCTTTCTGTCAAATTTTACTCATTCTAAATAAGTTTACGCCCCAAATGGTTGCACTGCTGCTTTAAGAGTTTTGACATGGAAGATAACACTTTAAAAATCCTGCTACTCTTGTTGCAAAAAAATGCTTGTCATTTGGAAAGATAAATTGAGGACTCAAACAGCCCATGTAAAAGCTTTTAGGATAACAACTCTGTTTACTGTGCATTCTGCAAAGTGATTATGTGCTGGCCCATCCTGTATTTGAAACATACAAAACTAGGATTTCAGACAAAAATTGTATCAGAAGTAGCCTCTAGCTGGTGCCAGAAGTCACTTATTTGCCCCCAGTAAACTAGAAATAAATGCATGCAAGAGGGAATCCGAACAATCTCAGTTGTAGATTATTTGAATTATCTTCCTGCTCCTCAGGTTCATAAAGAAAGTATTCTTCCCAGCTGCATCATTTCAAGTCAGGTGTTTCTTAAATGCCTGAAGTAGGCAGCGTGAATATTCCCAGTCATCAGCTTCTACAAAATTAGTGTTCTCATCTTTAAAAAAATAAAATATTTAACACTTTTGGCTGCAGAAGCAAACTTTCCACATATTAAATTAGCTGTAATCAATGTAGTAGTTTCTTCAGTCTGCAAATAATTACCACGTCCATTGAGCATGACTTTCAAAAACAACAGCAAGAGGCTACTAGATACAGGAATCATCCTGGCTTTTGACAAAACCCAACAATAATTAAGTTATTTTCCTTATATCATCATTCAGGAAGTTAAATGCTTGTCCTAGCTTGGGGCAGGCGGCATTACTCCACTTCCCTTTCCTCAGACTTTAATATTAGCCCCTTATGTGCAAACATTAACTTGCCTTTGTAACTCTCTATTGTATTATATGTTTTGAAATATTGGAAAGGGAAAAAGTTTATATAGATTTTTTTACTATTTATTTGGGACAGTTAAAATTAAGCCAGATCACTTTGAAAGGGAAGGTAACTGCCATCGTATGACATTTTTGCCTACAACAGCAAAGCAAAAAAAACCTACACAAACCAAGCTGAGCTGCTTACTCTCTACCATGTATCTATCACCTAGATTTTCATAGTACCACCACTTTTTTTCCAACTCAGACACCATTGGGAACGCTAAAGGCAACCACAAGTATTACCGAGAAGATAGAGAGAAGCAGACTCTACTGCTTCTTCAGTTCTGATGCCTCAACAGATTGCCACTTCATTTGTTACAGCAATAAATAACATAACCCGGGGATCTCTAATTTTTCAACAGCTTTATTGAACTTGAGATCTCGAACAGCTGAATATGTGCCTGAGATTTATGTAATTTAAAGGTTATCTGCTTTTTAGAAGAAATGAGGAATGACTCAGTCAAAACGCCATCATATTCCAGAAGAAAGCACAGCTTTTCCGGTTTTGTTTTTAACTAAAAGTAACACATGTACTTATCACAAGCAACTTTTAACTACAGGTTTGTGTCAGGCATATCTGCATTTTCCAATTCCTACTACAACTCCATGAAATGAACTAGGGTGGGGTTTTTTTGGTTTGTTTTTAATAGAGGTAGGCTGTAAATTTCCAGTCTGGGCAAGTTAACATTTTAAACAAAAAAATTTCAAAAGTACAACCTGAGTTTATCCTGGTTACCTCTTAAAGAAACTGTGCTTTCCTCCAATATTCATAAATGGTAAAGAGAAAGGAAGAAAGCAGAAGAAGTGAGGAGAAACCAATACCTGTACTTAGTCACCATTTTCTTCATATCCACTTTGATTGTGAGACGTTCCCTCCTACAGTTGACATCTGACATTTTCATATCTGAAACAGTGTGACTTGAGTCATGCTGGCTAGTGGAGGAATCTACTTTTTTCCTGAATTCCCCCTCTTTTCTTACTCTTTCCTTCGGCTTGTTTTTAAAAGACCTCAGATCAACATCCGTTTTAGAAGAGTTAACACAAGCATCGCAGCCCTTCTTTGAACTATATTTAACAGGTACTTCAACACGCCCTTCTTCAGTCCGTCTCACTCTTCCACCACTGAAGTAATCCAACTCTTTACTATTCCGGGCACCCTTAGAAGAACCGTATTTCTGGTCTTCCTGCTTCACATACTTCTGAGCTCTATCGTCTGAAAAAGGCTTTTCCCCATCCAGATGCCTGCGCCGTTTGTGACTGTACTCATAGGCTACCTTTGTCACAGAACCCTCCGAGTACTCCCTTTCAGCCGATCGGTGGGACTGGGCACCCAGATTTCTTTGCTCCTCCTTTTCTTGATAGGGTGGAAAAGAACGTTCTTGCTTCCACTTGGAATTTCTTGCTACTTCTCCACCGTCATACCTCTCCATTTCTTTAGCCCTTTTAGACGTGTGCCCATATTCTCTGTAATCGTGATCTTCAGGATACCTGTGTTGACATAAAGCAATTTACACTTGCACTAGAGAAGAAAGTGAGAACTTATATGTGCAGAATGTTGGACAGCAGAATGCGTGGCAAGTTAACCCATAATCCCTCACGCCAAGGTACAGATGTGCAGGGGCTCTTAAGAGGGAAAATATTATCTTTTCATACTCTAGCCATCAATATGATTTACTTAAAAGACAAATACTTCACTACTACCAGTCGCCCATAATTAAACTATAAAGTGGCCAACGTGTTTCAAGGTGGATATCTTCAACTATAATGAAAACAGACTTTCACTTGAGGCTTTACACCAAAATACCCAGGTTTTAATTATTTTATTCCTATACCTCTTCTGTAAAGAGCTCCTTGCCGTAAATTCATCAGAAACTCTTCTGGGTGACTGACCATACTTCTCTTCATGTAACCTCTGATGCCTCAAGTCATCTTCATGCCATTTTCGTTCAAGTTTACATGAAGCCCCTAATGGTCTATGAAAAGGTTTAATTCCTTTTTCATTTCCAGTGACTTTGTAGTGCTCAAACATGTATCTTTCTTCCATTTTGTGTTCGTAAAACTGACGATCGTGCTCTTTATATGGTATTTCCAAGTATTGTGGTGGTAACTGGCATCTCCTATTGCTTTCAGTTCTTTCAGATGAATGTGTTCTGTAGGGCTTATGACTGTAAGTATCTTCCATGGGAATTCTTTTCAGGTTTGGTGAAGGTGATCTACGTTCATATATTCTCTGGTGGTTATTTCTATGAGGCGCAAACCTGGAATTGCTCTGTCCATATTTTTCATCTTCTGTTCTCCAAGGCATAGGTTTCTTTGGGTCCTTACGAAAGCTTTTATATTCACAGTCATAATTAATATGAGCATGCCTTTGCCTATGGTGGTCTGGACTCCTAAATGCTGGAGATAAGGACCTAAGGCAAAAACAAAATTCACTTTGAGTAGTCCATAAAATTGAATCAACCTCTTAATGAGAGCATCTATCCCTAAGGAAGTAGTTTAGTACACAATTTTAATCAAGTGGTAAAAAAATTAAAAACAAGCCAAGATATTCAAAGTGTCATTTGCCTGTCTAGAGTACCAAGCTTACTTTTATTCTTTTGCAAGTATTCATAGTGGAAACACCCACTCAAAATAGTAGTAAGTCAATATTTTTTCCTCTCTTGGCATTTTTTCTATTTAAAACTAAAAATAATTACATATATATGAAGTTTCCACTACATTAAAAATACCTGTTATACATATATTCACACTTCTCAAGCATTCCCTATCTTTTTCGGTGCCAAGAGGAAAAAAGAAGAAGGAAAAAAGCATATAAAGAAATGAAAAAACAAAAAAAAGGGCGGGGGGAGAGAAGAACCTTTCAGGTTTTCTTTCCCTGCCATAACAACCCCAAAAACTGATTGAAATCATTCTAAAATAGTCTATTTAAAGTGTTACACATGTAGCCTTTTTCCTGCAGAAAAGAGAGTTTCAGAAATGTTTTTCATCTTTTTGTGTAATTGTGTGTACATGTACATAAGTGTATACCCATGCACTTCCACACATACTACAGCTTTTGCTATTAAAGATTCAATTGCTAAGATCCACTCAATTGCATCACTCAGCTTTGCATTTTCACATAGTTACAAAAATGAAAGCAACCTGTTAAAAGTCAAAATCTCCTTAAGTAAAAAAAACTAGCACAAGCCACTAGCAAGAGCTAGAAAATAATCTGGCACAACAGTTCTGCTTGTATTCAAGTATTCACTGTATGCTCCCTATACACTCTTTAATAAAAAACATTGAAAAACCTAAGTTAAAAAAATTCAAGGAAGTCGCTTCCTTTGTACCCACATAGCAAATGTACAATTTAGCAAAAATATTTACTCCATTTCTGCAAATAGGCTCAAACTGAGAACCACAGACCTTCATAAAACTGTAACGGCTAACTTCCAATACCACCCATACTGCTGCTGCCACCTCATATTGTTCTGGTTAAGGCTTGCATTTTAACCAGAGCTAGGGCATTCCTCCCTTTCGCTCAAAGGACATACTCACAACTATCAATCCAGTATGGAGGCAGATAGGATTTCTCTTTTTAAAAACAAAAGAAAACACATTTTTATATGTTATCCAACAAACTCCCTTGGTCTTGGTCATCACAACTTAATCAGTCTGTTTAGAACAGCAACCCAAAACCAGCAAAAAAGTTGTTTCATTGCACACTAATAGCTCTTAAAAGCTTAAAATTGTATTCCAACCTCCTAGTTTTAACACCTCAAATTTGCACTGCAAGTCCCAAAAATTAGGCAGGTAACTAACAGCATGAAGTAACCTGGACGTTATTCTGGTGACATAAACCCGTGACACATGCTACTAGGCTAGTGTCCAAAGAGAAGAGCACTAACTCCCATGTTTTCAGTTAGATATGCCTTGCAGCATGAAGCTAACTGTGCTAAAGATCAATCTGCAGGTCAACCCCAAAGGCTCAGAAAGCCTGAGGTGTTTGAACTAAGAAGTACTTTTTTTTAAACAGTCGATCCAGCCCTCCCTGTAGATCAAAAGGAAAGACAGGAGTGAGCTACAGACAAAGTGCATCAGGTGGTGTTTGAATAAAAATAACCTTAGCTAGTTTGGTGCTTGGATTTTGTGCTTAAGGTAGTTCCAGGTCCCAAACCATGCAAGCTGAACAACATTCTTGGCAGACAGCAAAACCTTAACACCTCCATCTTAAGAAAAAAACCCAACAAACAAAAAAACCCCCATCATAATTGCATCCAGAATTGCAAGTTTTAAGTCCTAATTATAAATCCTTATACAGAGCTACATTTCAGAACATGAGTTATAGATACATATTTACCTTGGTTTCCATCGTGGTGATCTTGATCTAGATCTTGTCATCTTCTCTCAGGTGTTTGAATTTCTTGAAGCTGTAAAAATGATACAATTTACTAGTCTGATAACAGAGTTGCACTGCAAATTGCAACAGGGAGACTTGTTTTTAACAAGTTTAGTATTGGATGCTTCAAGGTTGGGGTGAGGCATATTTTTAGAATGTTTTACCTCTAATTCCCATCTTAAGGCAAGTGACTTTTCCTAATTGATGATCTTTTGAACACAGATTATTTTCTTTATAAATATTGAAGTATTTGACCATTGCTCCCTTTTTCTCTCCGTTTTGCAATGCTGTCTATTCACTGTTTTTAAATGTTAATAATTATCTCACAAGCAAGCAGCAGCAACTGAAAAAATGCTGCAATTGTTAGTATGCATTAAATGCTATAGATGATAGAGAGGGGAGAGACAGCCAGCTTTAAAATCAAGTTCACAAAAAGAATGTTTTTGCATGGAGTTATATTCTGAACTTCATATATACTGAGCTTCAAATTTGTAATATACACTGATATTTTTACATGGTTACAGATCTGTAAGCTTTAACTGCTCCATCAAGCCTCAACTGTTGTATCACCACACACTTCATCCAAATAAAACCATGTACAAAAAGATCACTTTTCATTTTTATACTTAACTTGTTAATAACCTGCTACCTAGACACATTTAAATATACAGTGTATGCATCACGACAGAAGCAACTGCTCCTGAATCCCGGAAGTAGCTCTGGGCATTCCTTCTCATAAAAGCTATGGAAGAATGAGAGAAATATCACTGCAATCTACCTTTCTTGCTCTTCTTTGCAAAAGGATACTAGTAACTTGGAAAAGAAGTGATGAAAGGATGCAGCTCACCAGTAACATAACTGGTGAACAGGAATGGAACTGATTATTCATTATTTAGCAAACACAAGGATTAAAGCGGAGTAAAATTATCAGGTAACTGGTTAGAAGTTGGAGTTCAGACCACATACCAATGTCTACAGCTCCTTATTACCACAAGATGCTGTAAAGGCCAGAAATATAAATAGATACAAAAATCAGATCCATCAACAGCTCTGAAATTAATGAACAACCAGTCACTTGAAACTGGAAGAATACACCCAGGTCAATGTCACACAGAGAAAATACCAGAGAATGTATAGAATTTGCTCACAGACACTCATGGAGACAGAAAACCAGTCTGGACTGGTCAAGTATGGCCTTTGTGCTTAAATCATTTCTTTAACTGAATCTTTTACTTGACCAACTAAAATTGAAAGAGGAGAAAAAACAGCAAGCTTTAAGGCACACAAGAAACCTGGAGAAGTAGGTGTGCGCCCACATGCCTGACCCATTGCCTTGCCCACCTCTTCATCCCCAGTTGTTCAAATAAAATATTACCCCTTGCTCTATTTGGGTTTTTTTTGTACAATTAGCTCATGGCTAGAACAGCAGTATCGTAGAGGAGAATGTACAGCATGCTTCTAATGTCTACCACCACAGGTGGGCGTTAGACAAGCCACCTACTACATTTCAGAGCGATTCTGGAAACACTGACTTCCTGCTCATTAAATTGCACCATAAGCTAACCGGACAATTATTTGCAAGACATAGCAACTGCATAGTTCTGTAGAAAACTCTTGAATTAATTTTTTAAAATCTCAAAAGTCTCCTATTTACCATAAGAGTATTTGCTCTGCAACAAGTCTTTCCATGTGACAAGGCATGAAGTCGTAAGAAGTGTTGCATGAGATACTGAAGCAAAAAACAAAACCCAACCAACTCCAAAGTACCCCAAAACCCAACGTATAATATTTGTTCCCTGAACTTTCAAACATGAAGTTAGGATTGCTTCTTAGATCCTAAAGGCATAGCAGGAGGACTGCATAACATGAATTAACTTCAGGCCCTTCACTTACCCTAAGAGCATACTAGCCAAAATTAAATATGATGCTCCAATGCCAGTATTCATTATTTTTCAAAGACCAAAATATTTTCCTATTTTTCACTGATAAAAACACATCTTACTGAACTGAACAGTATTTCAGAAACAAAACCCCACAACCCCTGGCTAACACATTTCAAAGAGGTGCATGTCCCACAAGCTTCAAAGATTCCCTACTACCCCCTCTTCTCATAAACTTTAAAAAGTGATAGTGTTTTACATGCCATTCAAATTCTTTCTTTCTATCTTCCTTTCAGTTCTGAACTTTCTTTCATTTTCAAGTGAGTAGGTAAGCACCAAGAAGACAAAAGTACCATTAAACCCCACCCAACCATCGTACACAACCTGATCTGCCAGCATCTCTCATCACAGACTGATCAAGCTAGAAACTGAACATACAAAATGAAAGATTACTTATTCTTTCGAGTCTGGCTAAACTATCATACTAAAAGCGTGAGAAGGACCGTGACAGCATGTTCTAGATCTTGCCTTAGGATAAAGAGGACTACTGTAATTTCCAGTGAAGACACTCCTTTTGTTTATTGGAAAGAAAGCATTCATTTGTTTCAGTGCGCCTCCGAAAGAGTGACCCACACAATATGATTTCCTCACAGTGAGATCCAAGATGCAATAAGCAGCACATGAAGGCAGCAGACACTTGACCGCAATCAAGACTCCCAGCAGAACACCAGAATCACAAATTAATCTATACAGAATTTGTAAGCATGTTGCTAAATTCAGGTTTAAATCACCTCACCTAGACCAGCAATACAGTTCCACACCAAAAGCAAGCTTTTTGTAGGATGGTCCCAGGTAGCAAGCCTGTCTATAAGCAGAAGTACTTGGATCAGTGAAGGCCCTGTGGTTCCCGAGTCACCCATACAGGCGCTTCTGAAAGGCGAGCTCGTGTCAAAGCAAAGGTGCCAGGACCTGCTTTGCTCTGGGTACTGAATTTCACCAAATACTCCTACTGTACTTTATGGGATGCTGTCACTATGAAAACATGAAGAACTATTTTTTTAACTAGGAAGCAATATTATTAGGTTCATAGTGCTCCTTGTGTTTGTTGTGTTACAAGTGACTCACTGGAGGAGTTACAAGTAACTGTGCTTAGATATTTTTTTAAATATTAATGGAAACCCCACCTTTTATTTTCTTTTCCTTGACTTTTGGAATTGAAATCAGACAACTTGCCTCTCAGATGAAATGGCCTCAAGCCTGCTACCAGCTCTCCTTTGATTCCACCCTTGAGAGATCAGTGCTTTGACAAGTACAAAATTCTTGTAGTATCTGTCTGCTATAAACCTGAAAGGAGTACCTTGAGAGAAGTAACTTGAAAATGACCACAAATTGCATGGGATATGCCAACCTGAACACATGTCCTTTCAGAAAGGCTATACATTTTTAACAACTTGCTCTCCTGAACAGAACAATCTTCAATTTCCTTGATTTTCTCCAGCATGAAATACAAGAAATCACAAATGACTGCAGGCATCCAGCTGAATGGAGGGAAACAGGAGCTCCTCCTAAAGAGCCTCACCCCAGCAAGCCCCAAACAGCTAAAACCTTGCAGATAAAGCACAGACTGAGTAGAAGTAGTTAACTCTCCTGTAAACAAACCATAAATACATGGACTGCTTTACATGCCTTTTGGGTGCCTTCCATCATCTACAACAGATCACGGAAGAAACCCTATGTAGGACACGCAAAGGGCAGGTCTTGATGGTGCTCACCATCAAGAAGCTGCTCTTCAATTGCCATTTCACCTGTGGTGAAGGGAGAGGTCATTCCTTATCCCTTTGTAAGGGACCCGACCACCATTGCCACTGCCTCCTGAATCTTTTAGAGGGGGAAGGGATAAGGAAGTCTTTCATAGGTTGGGTCACACAGCAGACAAAGACAGACACTCACCCTTGGTTCAAAAACTGCCCAGCTCACTATTCCCTCACTTTGCCCAAAGACATAAGGAGCAGCTGCAAGCTTTCCATTGACTGTCTTCCAGGCAGGGATCAATTGGAAGCTGCGAGGGACACGCCAAAGCATGTATTGCTGCAGTGTTGGTCAAGAAAGAGAAGCCAGGAAATGAGAGTCTCAACACCAAGACAGCCAACTATTTGATAGAAATACAATCAAATTAAAAACTCAGCTGCAATCCAGACTTGGGGGAAAGAACCAGGGTTGGGGAAAAAAAAAAAAAAAAGGGGGGGGGGGGAATCTTGAAGCCTGCAATACAGAACGCCATTTACCCTATCCTTAAGTGAAAAGTATATAACCAGCAACTTTTCTAGTAGGCAAGTTAAAACAGCCGATTCAAAGGTTGTCCCTGTCCCATGCAGCTCCCACCCCAGCCATTGTTCAAACAGGACACAAACCTGACATGATCTTGCCCATTCAGCTTCCAGACAAATCTTATCACCTTCAACAGCAGATGCCCAGGAAAGAGCGTAAGAACAGAGAAACACCTCCCAGCAAACCAGCCTGAATGTTTCTGAACCTGCAACAGGACTTCACAACTCCTTTAGCCAACGCTTCCCAGACTGGCTTGGGTACCATCACCAAAGGCAGATGCTCCCAGTGCTGCGCACACACCCATTTCTCCCTGATTTTTCTACTAAACACCTTCAACCTCAAAACCACAGCTCCCAACCGGCACCTTCATCCACCACCTTCAGCCCTTGCAGGGGCTGGAGAAAGGATGTCACAACATGTGCAGTACAGCCCTGCGCCATGCTCCAGCATCGCTGCCCCAGCACCAGAGAGGTGCCAGGAGCTGGTTACAGCTCTGCCAGCCCAGGGACATGACGCCCAACTCAAGGCACATCACCTCAGGGCAGGACATATGTGACAGGTTTGAAGACTATGAGCTAGAACAGCTGTTTAAGTCAAGGACACACACCTCAGCTGAGACAAATGAAACTTGGCTGAGGGATTTCTAAACCATTCCCTCTTTTAGACAACACAGCAGGTAACAATATATCAACACAAGCAACTGAGATCCAAATTTGCATTCTCAGTTTCCTCACGGCTCTCCAATATTCAATGAGTGCTCTTTTTGATTACAGATCCCTTCTCCTAGGCTTTTGTCACTCTTGGAGCACCTTCCACATCTCCAAAGTTATGCTTTGGATCTCCAAAATATTTTGTAGCAGGTCTGGTTGCACTACCCCCGGGTCACTGCAGCCTCACACCCTGAATCCTCACCACCATGGAGACTGACAGGGCTGTTCCTTCCCCCCCTTCCATTCTTCCTTTTTCTTGCCATGCTAAATTTCCTGATCAGGTCCACAGCATCTCCCCAGGCCGCTGTAGCAGCAGGGCTGGGAACAGTGGGCAACAATGGCAGGAGGCAGCACCATGAGCGCACACTCCTGCCGAACGTGCCACGACCCAAGGAGCACAGTGAGCTCTGACACTCCTGTTCGTCTGCCAAGAGACGTGGCCTCCCCAGCACCAGAAGCACCCCACTGGCCTCCCAAAGCTGCAGGCACTGTGGCTTTAAAGAACTTTTTGTCCTCCTTCTCAGCTCTATCCTTTTTCTTCGGCACAAGCTGGGGAAGGCAGGCTTCACACAGGTTATACCCCAATACCAAGGATCATTAACAGACAAGCAGGCCTCATGCTAGCAAGGTAACCGTCCCACGCAGGGGCAGCACATGGGCATCACTCTCCTCTGCTTGCTATACAGAATAGATAGATATAAGAATTATTGTTTCCCCTTGCGCTCACAGTAGGATGAAGACCTACTGGAGAAAGTACAGGCCTAGCTGGAATATACAGTATTTCTTAATGGACCGCCAAACAAATTTTTAAGTGATTGCCTGGGATACATACAAAGTATTCCCCTACCCCTGTGTATTTGAGCAAAAGAATAAAAATAACTGAGTAGATCTACTGAGCATGTAACTTGAGCTCAGTGTGCTCTCATTTAAAACCAACCCATTTAATGACACTAATTAGCAGGCGATGCCTCACCTTTGCAGAAAAACAGATTACAATGCCAACTTGGAAAGACTGAGCAGGATAAATCTGTATCACATAATAAATTAGGTATTTCACTCAAATAAACACTTTTTTTTACACAAAGAAAGCACAACCCTTAAATGTATTGGTGAGCTATTTCTATAATGCACTGAATTAGAGGCCTTTAACACCTGCCTATTACAGAGCCTTAAATGTCACAGCACCATCCCCAGCCACCTATGCCTGTCCCTTTCTAAGGGAAGCCAGAAGTGTGTTAAATCCACTCCTGTCATAGTCCCAGAGACAAACCACAACAACTTCTTGCCTACCAAAAACTCTCCAACGTGTTCAAACCATAACGGAGACCTTTGCTTTTTCACTTTCAGTCACAAAAACACCAGAAAGCCAAAAGAAACCCCTTATTTATTCAGAATCGGCAATGCCACGCAGAAGTGCTGCCAGGAGGCCAGGAAGTCCAGGCTGCCTTCCCCAGCCACACCAGAGAAATGAGTCCTCGCTGGAAGACTCCCAGCACATTTCCTCCCTTCCCCGCAGGCAGCAAGCGCCTGCTGCCACCTGAGAGGAAAATCAAACCTAACTGCATGCAACCACATCGCTCGCCAGCTTGCTGCGACACCAATCCAGCCTACGTTACCTCCTGACAGGTGAACACCCACA
This sequence comes from Charadrius vociferus, assembly GCF_000708025.1. Taxonomy (NCBI): domain Eukaryota; kingdom Metazoa; phylum Chordata; class Aves; order Charadriiformes; family Charadriidae; genus Charadrius; species Charadrius vociferus. The sequence continues at coordinate 553,641 of NW_009646395.1, read as the reverse complement.
AGGCAAGACTGCACCGAAATCAAGCCCATCTCATCACAGCGCAAGCGGAAGGAGAGTTGGTTTGATCACTCTTACAAAAGCGGTGGCAGAAATACCAGTTATTTCGCTGAAGGCAGATGTGGAGGAGTGCACGGACACTCATTAAGACAGACAGCTGTTTATCAGGATAACAGGGTGTGCCTCTAAAGAAAGTTAATTAACGTCAGCTCACCTCATCAACACCAATATTAAAAAAAAAAACCCACGAAAAAATCCTCATAGCTTCTGATTAGTCCTTCAGACTGCAAAGATGAAAACAAGGGGAAAGACTTAGTCATCCATGTTCTCTGCCCCTCTCTGCCCAGCCCTGTGTCTCACAGCCTGCCACAACGTGGCTTCCGTCACCAGAGATCCTTCCATGCCTTTTGCATATTTCTTCCCCTCCCTTCCTGGCATCCTCTTCCATGCTCTTCCTCCAGCAGTCCACACCCAGCAAAACTTTCACAGAAGATTCACTTTTCCTTGAGGCCCACAAACACCCAAGGTAAGCAGGTAATTAAAATCTCCCAGCAATTTGAGTAGCCTTTGTTTTAAACGCTTGTACTTCAGGAACCTAAACTATATTTACAAGTGACTCGGGGCATTTAAGAATTGCAATAAAAATTAGGTGTTGCTGTTCTGGATGGAGTTGAGCCAAGTGAGGAGACTGCTATCACTGATTCGTCCTGAGACATCACTGCCCTCTCAGATGTGTATGAATAATTGTGCATAATCAACTAAACCAGCTGAAAAAGTATCAGAAAACACAGATTCGGTCAAATCAGCACCAATTCATCTTGCTTTGGACTGACTCAATCCTGAAAATATCTTCGGCTAAACCGAAAGACACGCTGGAACTAAGATATGACTGCTATACAAAACCTGTACTGCTTTAAGTTGTGATAAACACACTAACTAGTGTAAATCTGCGTGTAGCCACATATAAATTACCAGGAACAGGGACTGCTGGTATTTATGCCTCGCTCAGCTCGGAGGAAAACGCTGTCCTTACAGTAACAGAGCGCAGCGACCTCGGCTCTGCCGTGCCCCGCGGGTTCACCGCAACACGGGTTTCCTGGAACCGGCAAGATGCGGGGGTGGGGGGAGGGCACGGCGCTGACAGCCCCCACGACACCTCTAGTCGCCCCTGCCCGGAGCTTCGCTCCTGGTCCCCCGAAACCTCGCCGAAGGCGTGAGCTACATCCACCGGACCGCAAAACGCACGGGCGTGGATGCGTACACCGGCGTATACACACACACACAGGCGGGGAGAGGCGGGTGTGCGATGCCGCTGCTCCAGGCCACCCCGGCAACGGCAGAGCTCCGCTGACCTCCTGTCCCCGCAGCACCCGCCGCCGCCGGCCAACACCTCCCGGTCAGCGCGGGGCACGGAAGGGGCACCTTTGA
>NW_009646395.1:518244-551360 GCF_000708025.1 Charadrius vociferus | reverse complement strand
GAACCCCCTTGCCCTGCGCTGTGGGCGGTGAGGCCGCGGACCGGGCGGGCAGGCGCGGCCTGGGTGCTGCCCGCCGGCCCGCAGGTGAGGCGGCCATGGCGTACCTGTCAGGCCCGAGGCGCCTCTGGCAGGGCTGGGGTGGGTTTCTCCGAGGCTCTTTCCCAGTTCCCGCGGCGCCATCCGAGTGTGTGGTCCGGCGCTGCGGCGCTCTCCTTCCCCGGGGAGGGACGGGGTCGCTCCCAGAGAGGCCTGAAGTCGGCGGGCGGCGGGGATGCGGCCCCCTGGCTGCCCGTCGGGGTACCCGCAGCGGGAAGAACGGGTTTGGCGCCTGAGGGAGCGGGTGTACTCTGCGTGAGCCGGGAGCAGCAGGAGCACACACCGACGCGGACCGCGGCCCTACCGAAACGCGGAGTCTTCCCAGGGTACAAAACCCGCTGAGGAATACATTTAAACCGCATGCGAAAGGAGGGGCTGGCGCTACCTAGATCACAGGGGGCATCTGGGGCAGTCGGTGAAGGATCGTGGATGCTAGTTCACTGCCTTGTCAGATCAACTCATTAACATAAATTTGATTCCGATCAGATGCAGGCACACGCTTTTGCTTTAGCCCGAGCACTGCATTGGTGTTGGGTTTGTGTTTTTACAGTAGCCGCAGGAAGTTGGGCGATACCTGATACAGCACCGTTACAGCAGCACAGGCAGACGATATCTGATCTGGTATAAAGCTTGCCAAAACCAAGTTAGCCTGTCAGCATTTTTTGTTTTTTAAACAAATTAATTTAAGCCCCCAAAAAGAGGCAGAGTCAGCACCCTCTGATACGTAGACTTGACATTTCGGAGCCAGCTCAGAGCTGTCGTGCTGCATCTCCTCTGTCATCAAACCATGGCCTAAGAGGGTAAAGTCAGGTGTTTATATTCACGGGACAAAGACTGGAGAGAAAGAGTTACACACTGTTGGAGCCTGAATTAGATGTACTTCAAAGAAGTGATCTCAGATTCCTTATGTCCCCGATACCAGTGTGGGCTGCTGACTTTGGCTATCCTTCGAACTTTTAGCTGCTGACATCTTCTTTCTCTCCTTTTATAGGACTGATCTCTTAGCAGAGCGTTCTCTTCTGATCTTCTCAACCTTGGCAGAGTTGCTGTAGGTGGGACTGAGGGATCCCTCTTTACAGCTATAAATCTGGTTGCTGTCTCTGAGCATCCACAGGATCCTGCTCAGTTCCTTAGCCCTTTTTAGACTAGCTGAAACACCAGGATGAAACCCACACAATTGCCATACAAAATAATTTCCTGCATCTCCACAAAAACACCTGGACATTTTTCTAAGAGAAGCCTATAGCAGTGTAAGATTATTTTTAAATTCAGTAGTAGCATCTTCCCAACTAAAAGGGGCTGCAAAAGATTTACTGACCTATATGGCATAGAAATGCAGTGGCAAGCTGCACTAAACAATGCTTGCTTCCTCTTCGCTATTGTTGATATTTTCATTAATAGGAGCTTGGGGTGAGACCTGGGGAGAGTGAGCTTTAGGTCAACTGAGTGAGCCTGAAATGGGCAGATGCCATTACCTGCACTTTCCCAAAGAAACCTGGGCCAGCTGGGGGAAGAGTCAACCAGATAATCGTAGAATGGTTTAGGTTGGAAGGGAACTTGAAGATCGCCTAGTTCCAACCCCACTGCCATAGACTGGGACACCTCCCACCAGACCAGGTTGCTCAAAGCCCCATCCAACCTGGCCTTGAACACCTCCAGGGATGGGGCATCCACAACATCCCTGGGCAGCCTGTTCTAGTGTCTCACCACCCTCACAGTAACAGTTTTCTTCCTAATATCTAATCTAAATCTACCATCTTCCAGTTTAAAGCCATTCACCCTCATCCTACATGCCCTTGTAAAAAGTTATTCCCCGTCTTCCCTGTAGGCTGCCTTTATGTACTGGAAGGCTGCTGTAAGGTCTCCCCAAAGCCTTCTCTTCTCCAGGCTGAACAACCCCACCTCTCTCAGCCTGTCCTCACAGGAGAGGTGCTCCAACCCTTTGACCATTTTTGTGTCCTTCCTCTGGACCTGCTCCAACAGGTCCATGTCTTTCCTATGTTCGTGGCTCCAGAGCTGGATGCAGTACTCCAGGTGGGGTCCCACCAGAGTAGAGTAGGGGGGCAGAATCACCTCCCTCGACCTGCTCGCCGCACTCCCAATGCAGCCTGGGGTACAGCTGGCTGTACCAGTTTGGCATACCTCTTACAATATGCGGGATAATCACTGCATAGGCAGCTACGGTTTCATTTGCAAGATTAGGAAAATTGAACCAAGAAAAAAAAATTTGGTTTTATCCCCGACTCTGGCTGGTGTAGTGGTTTGCCTGTTCTCTGTATGTGGGGGGGGGCAAGCGCTGCCCTGAAACTTAACAAACACTAAGCAGACACCTCACTTGAAGCAAAAACTGGTCCAAAGCACTAAGTTCAGAGAACCCACCTCTATGTGTGTATGATAAACTTCTACGTTACATAAACTGAATTATTAAACTCCATTGTTAGCCTATTTACTTGAATTCGCCTCAGATGGTCTTGATCCAGTATACATTTATCGTAGTGGGTAACAGGATGGATATGGTCCCGGTGGATAGGAAGTACACAGGGGTGTCAATGGTTGGGACCGTGTAGTCTAAGAAAACAAGAACTTAAACACACTTTACAAATTAAATTAATATTCAAAGCAGTGTCTATTAGTAGTTCCCCAGCATCATTACTCTCCATCTCTAAATTGTGAAGGCTATTCTATTGCACAAGACTTGGCAATTACTGCTTATTAAGACTAATTATTTTAATCTATTTCCATGTTGGTTTTTTTTTTCTAATTAAGCATCATTAGAATAGAGAATAGCTTTCATATTCCTTTAATGTTTAATTTAGTAAACATTCCCTTTGGAAAGAGCATGGCTGTGGTTTGCATGCTAAATACTTGGAAACGAGGAATGGAAGTCACCTAGAATTCAAAGGCAGAAACTAGCCCTCGACAGCAGACACATCCTGCATATCTCATATCTGTTCTTTCAAGGAGGCATTTCGTTTTCCACATAAAACATTACTATTGGAGCTGAATTTCTCTGAACCATAGTATGTTAACTTTATTTTTTTTTTTCCCGAAAAAAAAAAAAAAAAAGTGAAAATAAAAGTTTCCTTGACCTCTGGCAAGGTCAGGCACAGAAGCAGACAGAGCGAGGGAGCCCGGGCTGTGCTGGGCGGTGCTGCCTGGGCTTTCCCGCGCTGCCAGGCTCACTACCACAGCAGCCGCTGCTGAACGCCCCTTCTCCACTGATGTGGACCAGATAAATAAAATTAAATGCTCATTGTAGGGGGTGAGTTAGTTTGGTTGTCATACACCATTCATTTTGGTGTCTGCAGACAGAGCCCGTAAACGGCAACACTTACAGGGGAAAAAGCACGCTGGTGCAGTGAGAGAGGGTCTGGTGGAGCCAACATCTGCAAAGGCAAGATCCACCATCAAGAACTGCTGTCCAAGTGTAATCATGGTTTCAGCAGCCAACCTCTCATAATATCTAAAGGGAAACATTTCATTTGTACTTCACTATCTTATTACACCTCCTGATAAGACTTGCATGGCTTCATTAACTTTGATCTCTGCTTTTGGAGGACTTTCACATTTACGCTTTCTTCTTCCACTTCCCACCCACCTCTACCCCTTAGCGCAACCAGGCATTCTTTTTCTTTGGGTTTTATCAAAATACTTTCACCAAACCACAAAGCACGTCTCCTGTCTTGAAACGAGAGTGAGCTGCCTAATTGTTTGCAGGCACTTGTTTTCTTCTTCTTCTTCTAAAAAAAAAGTATTTCTATCATTCAGCAGAACAAAATTAGCTAAAGCTCTAACTCTCTGGCAAAGGAGCGTCAGCTATTTCTCTTACTTTATAGGAACAGAGATACTGGTGCTTAGGTCAACTCCTGAGGTTACTTGTCAAAATAACTTCAAATCCATAACACCTCATCCAGATAAGGCAAGAATTTGGTCCAGAACAAAGTGAAAAACCCAAACAAATTGAGTTGTAAGAACTTTCTTTAGCAGCTTTCTGTGGAACAACGGCATTTTTTTGCAGTCTAGGCTCAGAGCAACAGATAATGGTTCTCTCCTTAATTGAGGAAATAAGTCCTACATTATTCAGCTTTGAAAGTTAAGGAAAGCTGTAAAGTAATCGTTTAATTAAAACCCGAAGGAACATGAGAGGATGATTGACTGCATTTCTTGGCTCCAATAGTATCAGCAAATTGCTCTTTAAAAAGAGCCCGTAGTGAGGTCAGGCTCTCGTGACGTAATGATGCCTGAATGTTTTATTTATGAGGTTATCATGACTTTCCTGTAACAACACGTGAAAATGTGCTGTTGCCGCTAGGCGTACGGCCCATGTAAGTAAACTCGGGAGGATTTTGGCCACATACCAGTGCAAACAATCTCAGTGTATGAATTAACACCAATGTGTGACATAAATACAGTAACAGGATTTTAAAAGCAAAGGCTTTGAACCAGGCTTTTCACCCAACAGCCCCAGCAGAGGAATTTGAGGAGGATGGCAGAGGCGCGGAAAGGCTCCGTTTCTTTGCCTGTGCAAGAGCCTGATCTTGGAAAGGTGACAGAAGGGGAAATTGAGGTGAAACAGCAGGATGAGAAGTCCGAGGAGGGATCAAGTTTCAAAATGTCCAGCTTGCCAGGACCTTGTGGGCATGACTGACACTCATTTGTCTTAGGAATTTTAATAGTAGTGGTAGTAATGGTAGTAAATACGTGCAAAGTATGTTAGCATTCTTCAGCGACTGTTACCTTGACCCATCCTGCTTCCCCTCCCTCATTCCATCAACTCATTTATTTGCTAAATCCACCAGCAGTTTCATTTGCTACAGGACACCTTCTGCTCTAAAAAACAGCACTCGTCCAGGAACATCAGCATAAATTAACCTTGTAAAAATGTAGGTTAGAAATGCAAACGTTCCTTGCCAAAAAGGAAAGACGGCAATGTGTGATTGCAGCCCAGAAAGCCAACTGTATCCTGGGCTGCATCAGAAGAGTGGCCAGCATGTCAAGGTAGGTGGTTCTTCCCCTCTACTGTGCTCTGGTGAGACCTCACCTGGAGTACTGCACCCAGCTCTGGAGCCCCCAGCATAGGAAAGACATAGACCTGTTGGAGCAGGTCCAGAGGAAGGACACAAAAATGGTCAAAGGGTTGGAGCACCTCTCCTGTGAGGACAGGCTGAGAGAGGTGGGGTTGTTCAGCCTGGAGAAGAGAAGGCTTTGGGGAGACCTTACAGCAGCCTTCCAGTACATAAAGGCAGCCTACAGGGAAGACGGGGAATAACTTTTTACAAGGGCATGTAGGATGAGGGTGAATGGCTTTAAACTGGAAGATGGTAGATTTAGATTAGATATTAGGAAGAAAACTGTTACTGTGAGGGTGGTGAGACACTAGAACAGGCTGCCCAGGGAAGTTGTGGATGCCCCATCCCTGGAGGTGTTTAAGGCCAGGTTGGATGGGGCTTTGAGCAACCTGGTCTGGTGGGAGGTGACCCAGTCTATGGCAGTGGGGTTGGAACTGGATGATCTTTAAGTTCCCTTCCAACCTAAACCATTCTATGATTCTATGAAAGAAGTTCTGTCCCAGTCTTCACCTGGGGAAGTTTTAGCTATTTCTGACCAGGATTACATTAAATGCCCATACCAGAGGTGCTTCACTGCTGTCCCCTACACACTACTGCAGATATTCAGTCTCCAAAAGACTCCTGAGATTTCTTGTTTCTCTGCCAGCTGTGGCAAGGGCAGTCTCTGGTCAGGAACTGAGAGAACAAACTTATTCCAGCAGGCAACCGCCACAATTTGTGTTCTCTTGGATTTGTGTATTTGAACTGATAAAACGTTTAAGAAAAGAAAAAGGAGAGAGTGAAAACTGTTCTTGAGATCTCACACCAGGAAAATTAGGAATAACTCCATAGAATTTATTGGTATAAGCCCCCACAACTCTGCATATTTAAGGAGCTAATAATGGCATTTCAACAATGTTGTCACATGTATTTTAAAAGAGAGACGTTATTCTGAAAAGGGATGCCTGAACGTAATGTTTATACGGTGATATTGCCCTGATCCTGCTTACTGTGCTGCTCGTGTATTGAATTTGGTAAGAGCAGCTGTTATTTCTAGAAAAAAAATGAGGAAATACCATCAGAGCAATTGTGAACATCTCTCCCACCTATTAATGTTTTTCTCTAGCTATGTAATTATAAGTTCTTGGGCCCATTCCCGTACAACCTCAATCACCTGGAACTGCCATTGACTTCAAGTTCTTCCTTTTAGACCCAGCAAGAAGATATGGGTGATAATGCAAAGCTTCTGGCCTGAGCTATTCACGCAACTATTTTAAAAACTTATTCTTAGAGCAAGGACTTCATACATCACACAGCATTGCCTACCGTTTCCTTCTAGCCATTGAGTCTTTCCTGCGTCATAGTTGTTTTTTCGCTGGAAATCATTAAGGCTTGATTTCAGCAGGGATACACATCTATTTTTGTAAAGCTCCCAAGTGAACATCACACATTTATTTTGATCCTGAAAATTGCAGGCCTCAGGTAATCATCAAACCCACTGCTTAAAAACATTACTACCTCGTCTTGAATCTTTAGAAATGCTGTAAAACATATACAAGCTGGAGAAAAAACAAGGCGATCGAGAAGAAAACAACTATCAAAGATCACTCTGGTGGTCAAGAAACCATTTTCTTATACTTTACGTAATTACTTTAAAAGCTTAAACATCCTTTCTCTTGGTGTTTCTGCCTGCAATTTTAAGGGCTTTTACACTCAACGTGTTGCTTCAACAGACAAGTTAAATTGGCCAACTGAGTGAATAGCATCACCTACGCTTCAGCTGTAGGAGATCATAAGAATAAGATACATGATGGGATAAAGTGGGGGAAAAGATGAATGTTGTGGCTCGTGGTGTTCTGGACTGGTATTATTGCCACTAACAGCAATAACAAAAATGCATCTGAATATCTTAAGGTTTCTATTATTTTTAAGCGTATGTATTCTGGAGACATTGAAGGAATTTTAAACCTGTTTTTCTTAATATCAAAAAGGAAATCCAGAAAAAATTGCATTCAGTAATATTTTCCAGATTTTAGCATAGTGGCCCAGCAGTAATAAACTTTTCAAAATTTACTCTTGATACTGAAAACCAACATCCCCAGATGTCAGGCAACTGCCTTTTATGTATATTTGTGCACACTTACACAGAGGCAGCGTAGCTGAACCACCACTCTCCGTGTTGTTTTTGGAGGCCACCAACAGCTCAAACAACACTGTTCTAAAACGAGAGCAAATGAAGAGTTTTTCACTCTCGACATTGTTCTTGCCTAGGGAGGGAAGGGGGAGGAGCAAGGAAGAAGTTCCGCAGGTCGCGAAAGCAGAAGGAGCACCGTATCCCCACTGATCCGTTCGTGCCGCTCACAGGACAGTGTCCCTCTTGTGCAGGACATGGGCCGTGGCTTAGAGCAAACAAGCAGCAGACCTCATGGAGTGAACGGTCTTCAGCTCTTGACTACTAAACTGTTTACATTCTAATACAGGGAAGGAACCACAGTTTAAACCTTTATGGGAAGGATGTCTTCTTACTAGGGTTTCCAGGCTGCCTCGCAGGGCTGAAGCCCCAGAGGTGTCCTGGGATCCTGGGCTCCTCTGACCCGTCGTGACTGATGCTGGAGAAGGCCACAGCGCTACCTCGGGCACGTGGGGCTGCAGAGCAGTCAGAGCTGCAGTGCCACACTGCCAATGCCCGAAATACGAACGGGGTGGTGGCAGGGGCAGCTGAATTGTATATACTGGTGAGGCTGGGACTGTGGTGGGGTGAGGTGCTGCTCTCTTTGTGAGAGGTGGCAGAGGGAAGAACCCCACCGCGCCAGCCGGGGTCCCAGTTTGTGCTACTTCTGTTGCTTTCTCCACACCTACAATTTGTACAATTACAGGAGAGCGGACAATTTCCCCCCACCTTCTATCTCTTCAGCACTAGATGAAAATGCAGCCTGGGGGTCCAGATCCACCCCTCGCTGATGCCATTTTGTTTTGAAATGAACTCGCTGGGGAGCCAGGAGGTCTGCTCAGGGCCTTTGCTGGGGCCTGAGACAAGCTTTGGGTGTCGTTTCCCAGGGCAACACCACAGAAAGCGATAAACCTAATCAGAGAGCTACCGTGATGACCAGTTACCTCACAGGCACTATTTATGTATTAGAAACTTACTAATAGTTATACTAGTTACTGAAAATAAATCTGGGAAAAGGACAGTAGCAGTGTCTGACTCTTCTTAGTATGTACGATCCTGTTTTGCAAATCACCTTATGAAAATAATATGAAAAAAATGTATTTCCATTCATCACTTTACAAAACCATTTATAAAAATCCATTGAAGGAGGTGATTCTGCCCCTCTATTCCGCTCTGGTGAGACACCACACCTGAAGTACTGCGCCCAGCTCTGGAGCCCTCAGCGCAGGAAAGACATGGACCTGTTGGAGCAGGTCCAGAGGAAGGACACAAAAATAATCATAGGGCTGGAACACCTCTCCTGTGAGGACAGGCTGAGAGAGGTGGGGCTGTTCAGTCTGGAGAAGAGAAGGCTCCAGGGCCCTTACAGCAGCCTTCCAGTATCTGAAGGGGACCTACAAGAAAGCTGGAGAGGAACTTTTTACAAGGGCGTGTAGTGATAGGACCAGGCAGAATGGCTTCAAACTGGAAGAGAGGAGATTTAGATTAGATATTAGGAAGAAACCTGTTACTGTGAGGGTGGTGAGACACTAGAACAGGCTGCCCAGGGAAGTTGTGGATGCCCCATCCCTGGAGGCGTTCAAGGCCAGGTTGGATGGGGCTTTGAGCAACCTGGTCTAGTGGGAGGTGGCCCTGCCCATGGCAGGGGGGGTGGAACTAGACGATCCTCAAGGTCCCTTCCAACCTAAACCATTCTATGATTCTCTGGTCACTGCTCTACTCTTCTTTTTTTCTTGCCACTTCTCACAGCTTGATTCTCAAGTGCTTTACAGCCAAAAAGCTCTACCAAGGACTTGTGAAAATCACTAGTGATCCTTCACCACAGTTTCAAGACCGCTGACAAATTAAAAGTAAAGCTCACTGCGCAGACTCAAATCACAGCAGCAAACACTGGTATGGCATTGGTATGAAGAAGTGACATCACCAAAAGCAAAAAGCAGAAGCAATTTAACCCTTCAGCTAACAGTACTTGCTCCACATATTCAGTCAAATTTGCAAAGTTACAGGTGAAAGCAAATATAAAGGAAAATATGAAGTATCTTTTTTCATGAATACTCACTTGTCATGCTTCCTTTAATCTTAGTTAATAATTAAGTGGACGAATTGAATGATTCAAGAGTTAATAAGAGGGAAATGAACTGTCACCATGGAAAGTATTAATATACTTCATAATAAAAGCAGATTATGTCATTTTTAATTTTGACGGAAGTTACTATTTAATTTTTATTTTTTTTTTAAATTGTACAATGTTTTCCCCCAGTGTTTCACTGGAAAACTAAGAGCAGCTCCAGGCTGGCCTCTTTCTAAGCAGCAGTACGTGCATGTAGCTTAAAGAGAAGTTCAGCATTTATGTTCCAGGTACCCTTACAGAACAGCTCTTGCATGCTCAACAGAACAGTGTCCGTCGACCACAGCTCCCAAGTTTTCTTTTCCTTGTTTTCTTTGCCAAGTAATACCCCAGAGAGCAGAAACAGCTGCAAACTGGCTTGTGTACTGTCAGTGGCACCCGGGACGCCGCAGTTTGGAAGCCCTCACCTCAAGGCTCTTCTGCCACCAGTCTGCATTTCTTCTGTGTATTGGCAGGACCTCAGAAAGCAAATTAGTATATGGCAAAGGAAGCAATGGTGAAATACTTTGAGGCTCTGACAACCACTCCTTCATTCAGTATTACACTCTCCTTCAGAAAACACCTCAGAACAAATTAACATACATGCATTTTTATAGTAGTCATATTTTTTTCTGGGAGTAAAAAAAGCTAAGAAACAAGTTAGATTCATAAATGAAAATGTATTTCACCTTTATACATGCTATACAGGTCATGCAAACACAGAAATCTACAGGTTATACAATGACACCATAATAAAATATAATGTGACGTTTGTCAAACACAATGTATCACAGCAAAACAAAGTGGGTTTGTTTGTTTAGTATTTAGGAAACAGATGAAGGATTTATTTGGAAGACACAGTACCATGCTACAGCTTACTGCACAGTCAAAAGAAAGTGTTTCTCTGAAGTACACTAACATAAATAGAGCTGGATTGTTGTAGGTATGATTTTTTTTATACACTGCACATCATGTCATTGGTTACTTCCCCGTCGCTGGCTTTAAAGAGCGCAAGAACAGGGCTACAACTGAGCTCGAGCTATGCTGTGAACTCCCCTACACGTGAAAAACACAAATAAAAAAAGCAAAAAACCCCACCCCCCACAAGTTTTAACTTCTTTTGTGTTAGTGTCCAAAGAGAGTTGCATTTATAATTTATTCTTATAAGGAACTGGACAAAAGTGTCCTCAAAGCAGCACGTGATCTTAGCAGAAAGTTATCATAGTTCACCAACGGAAATAAAGTTAACGCTGTATGGCACATAATGTCTAGACATTATACATCTTGATGTGAATTTTTCCACACAGATGCCTACAGAACGCTAAGAGGGCTAGCGGTGCTCCCCGTGTGTCTTTCAGCCTTTGCACTTCTGCTGCAACATTTGCATATTGTTTAGCTGCTGACTAAATCTTGTTTTGTTGAGCCTACAGGAAGCCAAAATACTTCTCCGCGTGACAGAAAGCCAGCTGGTATCAATCAAGTGTCTGCATCTTCAGAGATTAACACGTTATCTCACCCCCCTGACCACTCACTTGGATCTACTACAGCTATACTATATATATATATTAAGGGATTATACGAGGCATTTTGCCTACTTTGTTTACAGGTGTTACACAAGTATGTTTTTAAACACATAACTGATAGTTGCTCCCAGACTAATTAATATTAACCAGTAAGTGCCACTAGTGACTAAAAGTGTCAACATAACCATAACGGGATATATCTCACGCTCCACAGTCAGTAAGAAGGCTCTTTTGATTCCAGCAGCTGTATATTTTTCAAGCCTCTTCAGCCATATTTTTGAATTCTACACCTGCATAAAAGTTGCCAATAACTCCTTATTAAAGACAAAAAGAGATAGGCACAAAACTAAAGTACAGAATATTATTTCATTTCAATGCACTGTGGGCAAACCTCATCATTATTTACAAGAAAAGATGTCTAAACAGATGTATGATAAAGCTTAAGGAAGAACCATTTCAAAATAAAATGCACAGGTAAAAATCACAGTGAAGTGTTGAGATGAATTTTAAATTAAAAGAAGAAATAAGTGCTTTATTAGCAGCTAAAGCTCAAATTCTAATGCACACTCAGCCTTCCCTGAAACCACCGAGGCTCTAGATCACTGGTTTCTGCCAAAAGCAGATGGTTATTCAACATATTCCCTGGGAAGACGAAGTTATATTCAGCTCTGATTATTTGAAATCCAGTGTTCGAGGACTGCAGAAGCTTTTTCAAGTGACAAGCTCATATTTTACTGCCAGTAGCATCACAGGGATATATATCCTCCACAAATTGCTACCACTGTCAATTAAAAAAAGAGAGAGAATAATATCGAGTCAGTTATGCAAGTTAGACGACCTCAGTTTTGTAATTTAGAATACGCTATTTAAAAAAAAAAAAAAGATAAAATCAACTGTAGCATTGTACTCTGAAGCTGTCACTAAAGCCTACTATGCTTTTTTCACGTTGTTTGCAGGCTTTCCAGCCTAAGTGATTCTACACTGTGCTGCAAGTATTTACAGCAGTGGAAGAGAGTGAGCAGCAACAGGAACTACCCTTTTCTAGGCTGACCCCACTTTTAACTGTTTTCTTCATGCAAACAGGCTCCACAGACTCATAGGAAAGGTATTATATTAATGAACAAAAGCAGCAACTTGTCTCACTATATTCTGAATGGATAAAGGAAACATTTACATTTACCAGATATTTTCAGTTGCTATGATACGCTCAGTTTGCATATGATGCCAATTTACAAAGAGCTGCAAATATGAAAGATTATGCTAAATTTAAATATCTAGGAGACCAGCTGTCTTCCTCTCTCCACATATACTCTTTACAACTGCTATCTTTTTCTGGGAAGCTCATAAGTAATCACAGCAATTTATCATATCTAAGATGTTTATCACAATACCGTACCTTTAACTGTTCTGCTGAAAAGCGAGGTTGTCAACAGATAGAATTCAGTGTATTTTCCTGTCCTGGACTGTTAAACCCCTCAATTAAGTTTTTGTTACAGTCATCTAGACTAATGGTATCACTGGACATCTTGGAGTACGTAGCTTGGCCTGTGAAATCCAAGAGATCTTCAAGAGCCTTGGCATTACTTGTCCCATTTTGGTCCAAAGAAACACCGGGCATGAGTTCGTTCATGGGTGAATATTCGGGGATAGAGATAAGTTCTTCTTTTGAAACTGGGCTATACAAAAGATAAACGAAAGGAAGATGCAGAGTAAGAGGTGTGTAACTTTTCATTAAGCAACAACCAAATTAACCTTCGACTGTCCAAAAGCTACTACTTATCTTAGTGCCAGCTGCAGCAAGCCTTTACCTAGAATATGTCCCAATCCAAACAAAAAGTGGTTACCTCGTTCAGGATGGAAGGTCATACCTAATCCATATTCCTTAAAGATTAAGATTTGTGGTAGCTGTGTGATGTGAACACTCATCTCCTAAAAACACATTTCTGGTAGTTTACCTTCAACTCATTATTTCAGTTGCTGCAGCATTCCCTTTCTTAGACATTTATTGCATCTTTCAAATTCTTGTCTTGACCCTGCAAACATTTACCTAAAGCACTCACACTTCACAACTTGTATCAAAAGTTATTTCTTACGATCTTATGATATACTTCAGACATTAAAAATCCTAGAATTTAATTTAAGAACTGCTGCTACCAGCTGATGCTTTGCAAAGACTAGTAAGGCCAGTGTGTTTCAGTCTGGAGAAGAGAAGGCAGAGGAAGGCTTTCACAAAGATTTCAAAACCCACGAAGGGGTGGTGGCTAAGTTGAGGGCAAAACTACTGTGCATCAAATCCTGCAACACAAAACCTAGGGGGTGCTCAATGACACTACTAAGAGGTTGGGTTTAACACAGATCAAAGAACGGAATTTACCTAGTGAGACTGTACTGTGGAACTTGCTGCCAGGTGAGGTCCCGGATGCAAATATTATCAGCAGCTTGAAAAAGGAGTTGGATAAACTCATGGGCAACAGGTCCATCAGTGGGTATTTCAAAGGGGAAGGCAAAGGTGTGCCCTCTAACACCCCTTAATGTCACACTTCTGTGTGGTCTTAGATTGTGGAAAGTGATAGGCTCAGGTGCTCTCCCAAACTAGTTTTTCTTATTGATGCTCTCCAAGACCAAATAATGGGCTAGACAGACTTCTGGTCTGTCCCAGTAGGGCATTTCTTACGTACTTACACAGATTAACTGGAAATACTGAAACAGTATGAGAGGCTAAGTTGGCTTATCAATTAAGGAAGCATCGTATAAAAATTCCACGTTTAAAATTCAGAGCTAGCTTTCTCATAGCAGCCTTGAATTACCAACTTCCTTCTTTTCAGCAAGTCCTTCCATCAAAATCCAACAGTATTTAATACATACAAAGTTTACTGATTTCCATACATTTGTTCCAGTTAAGCACTTAAAATGCTAACTTAATTATCTTCTTTATTCTGTTTGTACGGAGGGAGAAAAGTTCATGCATCCTGGCTATGCAGTCTTGTCATAAATAAAAAAAAAATGGTGACATCTGACAATATCTACAGTAGCTATTTTCACAGAACAATCTGAAAGGTTTGGGCAAACTTGTACGGAAGCCATAAGTAAGGACTGTAGAAGGATTTTAGAGCCCCCCCTCCCAAAAATGTGAGAGTGAGATGAGGTTCTGTTGACTCTTGTCTGAAACAACCAATTTGCATCTTGGCAGGCGTGGAGTACACTACAGTAGAGACCTGACTGCCCCATTGTGGGGTAGGCGAGAAGTAAAGCAGTAAAGTATTCACAAATAAACCAGAAAACTTTGTGTGTGTCTAATATGAATTCCACAATTTCTATTGGCAGATCTGGTCTGTACCTCACATCCATGGACTGAACCTCATCTGTTGAATCTTCCATGCTGTTAGATTTCCCATCAACGCCTTCCAGCTGAATGAGTCCTGCAACTGACTTGAGTCCATTAGCAACTACGTCTTGGGAAGGGAGTACAGAGGCAGCACTTTCTAAGCTTTTACTTTTCAGGCAGGTTGCCAATCCATTGATATCTATAAAAGGAGGTTAGAAATTATGACAGCAGCTTCTTTATTTAAACAGTTTAAAAAAAATCACAAATGCTTTTAAGTTATAGATCGAGTAGAAAGGAAGACTGACAATGCAGTAGGACTCAGTTTCATCTGTGACTCATCATACTATACTGTCAATCCTCTTTTTCCACTCTAAAATTGCTCCTTATGCTACATCTTTTAAATCTGAGGAAACAAGAAGAGAATGTTTTATATCATGTGCTAAAAGCCTTAGCCTGGGGAAGTAAACAAAATATAGAAAAACATCAGATATGTATATTTTATTTAATAATTCTTTAAATATGTATTTTTTTGTCAAGTCAAATTAAATGTAAGATTTATAGCAATGCTATAAAAAGCTTGCAAGCTTAGCTGTATACAAAATTTTTTTACCTACAAAATTCAAAGGTACATTGCAGCAACTAAACCTACCGGCAGACTGAACTTCTCATTAACAGAAATGCTATGTCAGGTACTAAAACGGAGAGGAAACTTTCTTCTGCTTATTTGGCCAAACAAAGCTAAGTCTCCAGTTTCTCACATGTGTTGCTGATGCAAATGTAGCTGTTCTTTTTGACATGAAAGCGAAGAAAATGTGATAATACACTGTGCTCTGCCTGACATTATGAAACTCTGAAAAGAACTGTGAAAACAGGTCAGAAAAATACGGCAATTTTTACCTGGCTGGTTGAGAACAAGGGTCTTTGGTTGCTTTTCCACATTCAGAGTTGATGGTACCTCCAGTTTTGGCTCTTCCTTCTGTAATCAAGTAATGAGTCAACTGTATTAGATGAAGGACTGTAACCTTCATGGAACTGATTGGACTTCAAGCTTGTGAGACTGCCCAGGGCCATGAAGTGGTCAAAGGTCATCAACAGCAGGAGAGAATTTTTTTTTTTTCTTTTTAATTAGGCATAGGATTTATTTTCTTTTTGAAGTAAAAAAAAAAAAACAACAAAAAAACATCCTCTGAAAGTA
Organism: Charadrius vociferus; assembly: GCF_000708025.1. NCBI lineage: Eukaryota > Metazoa > Chordata > Aves > Charadriiformes > Charadriidae > Charadrius > Charadrius vociferus. Next base: position 535,896 of record NW_009646395.1, on the reverse strand, counting down.
ACTGAAGAAATGGTTTCCTTAGTAGAAAACTTAAAATACAGGTGAAAACTCGACTCTCTGTCATTTCCAAGCTGGACACAATTGCCTTGTTCTCAATCCTACATTCCAGGCAGGCGTAACATGGAGAGCTCAGTAGCTAATTCACTGGCTGGTACAAAGTAGGAGAAGATACATCACAGCAGCAAACATTACCGCTCCAGGAATGGGCTCTTGCCACCTTGCTGGATATTGAGGAAGATAAGTCTGCAACAGTTGCATAAACCTGTCTCCCTATAGCCATGGCACAACAATAAGTGTGACACAGTAACAGTCATTTGCAGTTTGAAATGCAACTAAAATTTGGGCGTAGTGTACCTAAGTATACCTACTAACATGGAAATACTCGAGTTTAATTTTCACATACGGGTTATCAAACAATTACACACTGTTTCATACCTTTATTTCTGGTGTTTCACTCCTCCTTGTTCTCTTCATTATTTCGTCTATTCTCTAGAAATCAAAATAAATTGGTGTATGAGAAGGCAGACAGAATATTTAACGCAACAGACTGATAAAGGAGAACAAAAAGACAAAAAGAAAAACTTTTCTCCACTGTCATGACCTCAACTCTGCTTGTCTTGAAAAAGGGAATAAGAAAGAAAAATACAGAAAACAAAAGACAGAAAACACCTTGGAGCTGGCTTTCACATATCAGATCTTACAGAACGTGACTTTCTCGGTAGATGCAATTTGGAGACAAAGGTGTTTGCAGTTATGAGTTGTGCTCAGCTCTGGAACAAGACGTTTATTTGAAACCAACAGCTATTATTTTCATCTAGTTGCTTTTCCAACTATTTCCAAATAATTCCTTTAAAAATAGTTAGGCTTTTTGGAATGGAAAAGTAAAATGAAATATCTATTCTTGCTGGAAACGTGTAAGGCATTACCCTAAAATGCTTTTATTTTTAATTCTTTGTTCATTAAAAAAACCCCTTCCAACAAATGTTGTCTATTTGCACTACTGTGAAAGGAAACTATTTCAGATTTAAAGACACTTTGGTTTGCTATTCTAATCTGCAACATGCCTCCAGCCCAGTGGCAAACAGTTAAAAATAACATATTAGAGTAACGTATATGGAAAGATGACTTTTTATAACCAGACAGAGGTCCTGCAGCTCTGCAGTTGTTCTCTCTTTCCTGCCACAAGGCCAAGTTATGCAGCTCCAGCTGTTTCTTTTGCAGTAGTGGACAGAAAGCCCTGCTGCCTCTACGTGATGCAACCAGAGACAAGCCAGGTGGGTGAAAACCTGCTTGTTAATCACATTAACTTTCTCAATTAATGACATGGAGCTTTGTTGAGTAAGTTTTAAAACAATGTCACCCATGTTCCTCAATAGTCTGTGATGTCCTGGGTTGGGCAGCAATCGACATTTGCCTTGGCATGCCATTCCTTGTTTGTCTCGGGCATTTAACTTTGTAGGTAGAGGCTAATTCTGTGTTTGTTCAGTACCGAGTAGAAAGTCATTTGCCTTAGGCAATTCTATTGTTACAAATTTTGATGTCCACATTTCCCTGACATGCAAGTAGCAAACAGTAAATTAGGCATAAATATCAGTCCGTAATCCCTCCAGTTTTTTATTTCTAGATACTATTGGGTACTACTTGGGTTATATATTCAAACAAGAAATGAAATTATTATCTTAAACGAGACGCAAATATCTACCTTCTTCCGCTCCAGTCTTTCTTGCTCAATTTGCTGCATGATTTGTTCCCTTTCAAGACGAAGTTGTTCAGCTGCCTCACGGGCTTTGATTTCTGCTTCTTCCCTCTAATCAAAATGTGTAAAATATGATAGGGCCATTATTTATTTCAGGCAGATTACCAGATACTATAAAGTATTTATTTATATGTATATATAAATATATGTATACATATATATGGACATAAAGTTTCACATTTGTGTTTGAGATGGTACCTGTTTCTCCAGTTTGGCTTGGAGCTCTTTTTCTTGCTTTTCTTTTAGCATTTGTTCTTCCTCAGTTCTTCGCCTGGCTTCCTCTTCTGCCTTTTTCCTAGCTGCTTCTTCTTCACGTTTTCTTTCCTCCTCCTTCTTGCGAGCCTCTTCCTCTAGACGAAGTCTTTCTTCTTCTGCCTTTCTTTTCTGTTCTTCTCTTTCAAGCCTGTAAAAAATGTAACAGTCTGTTTAAAAGGTTTCATCTTGTTTAGCATGAATCCTATTGTATGTGGCACGCAATCAGCAGTAACTGATAATGTACGCATCAGCGCACATTTTCATGAAAAACGCAAAGATATAGCAAAGAGGTTGAGCGCATGCCCAGAATTCAGGTTGCTATCACACTTTTATTCCAATCTTATTTTCACTGCCCCAAATCTTTCCTAGAAATTATAATTTCCCTTGAAAAAAAGGTGTCAAAGAAAAGAAAACATTTCCATTCTAATTTCAATTAGAGCTTCAATAATAAAAACACCCCTCTTCTGTACTTCACACCCAGAATGCTGGTATCTACAAACAAGCAAGTACTTTTTTCCTTCTTTTTGTCCAAAGATAAACAGATTGGATAAGTAGCAGCAAACAATGTCCACAAAACACAGTGGTACACTAGAAAGAGTGGGTGTACATTCCACCTGTGCTGTTCCCTGGCCCACTTAGGGACATCATCCTCCTTTGTCACCACATCCAAGAGCTGCTGTGACAACTGATCGTTCTTATCCTTGCATACCAGGGATTCTGGAAATATATCCAAGTTTCTCCTCTCCCCCATGTTTTCAAAAAGAACAGACAAAGCTGAATTTAGACATGCAGAGTTAGCGATTAGTTTACTATTAGGACCTTGAAGGAAGGGCATGATTTGTTGACACTTGCAACCTGCATCATATGTGGAGATCAACCTAAAAGTTTGCTCCCAGAACAGAGCCAAAATTTCATCGCTTAGACACAGCAACCTTCATTGTGCCCACACTTTTAAAGCCCTCAACTCCCTCCAGCAAATTGGGCAGGGAGATGAGCTTCAGGTTAATTTGTTGAACAACGCAAGCCTTGCCATTTAAGGCATATACTACTACTGTAAGACTGTTTCTTCTACGTGAACTAGCTCATTTAAAACCACCTCAAATATTTTTTGACAAAATAACATACTTCAGGTATGTTCACACTGAAGTGTGGACATACCTGAAGTATTTGGATGAGTAATAATAGTTCCTTCAGGCTTCTTAAAGAGGCCAAATTATTATTTTCTACCTTCACTAGTCATAAAGACTGCAAAAGACACTAATTAATTACAGGTCCAAACTGAAAGAAATTAACACTTACACGTAAGCTCCCACCTTGATTCTAAAGCCACCACAGTTTCAAGCATCTTGAATAATACAGGTTAAATTATTAGGTAATAATTTTCACAAATCAACAGAGATACCTCTCCCGTTCTTCTCTTTCCTGTCTCTCCCTTTCTTCTTGTTCTTTTTGCAGGCGGGCCTGTCGTCTTTTTTCAGCTAGAATTTTTGAGGCTTCTTCTGCATCAGTTGTTCCTGCCGTGATCTTTCCTGGGAGAGGACAACCAAGGCCGGAAAGTCAGGCAGGGAACTGAGAGCCCAGAACTTCAACACTTGCACAGAGACTAAAACGGTCCTGGTTCACGCTGGTATCACAACTTTGCTTTGCAAAACCATACATCAGCATTTCCAGCAGACAGAATACGGGATAGGTAAGGGCATCGCTGGATTTCAACATTTTCACATCCTCATACACGGGCAACCCTGGTGAAAACTATATGCTGACTGGTTATAGTATGTACCTTTACACACTCTCATAAACCCATGACTGAGCAGCTTCACAAAAAGAACAGCGCATCACTGTTTAAAAGCCTCACGGACCCATGATACCTTGCAAGTTATTCTTGCAGTAAGACGCACCTTCACTATTTTCTGTCTTCCCTGCAGAAGGCACGTGCTTCTCAGAAGCCACCTGGCCTGCATCATCAGTGCGTGCTCCTGGGGATTTCTGATGACTGACATTTTCTTTCTCCTTGTCTGCTTTCTTTTTAGGAGTTTCCTGGTTGAGATTAGAAGTGGCACGATGCTTCACAGGAGAAGCTGGATATTGTTTGGCGTTTTTAGGAGACTGAGGATAAGTCTTTGCAACTGTCCTGATAAAGGAAAATAAAAATTAAAACAGTTACGTTACACAATTTGGAATCAAACTCCTTCATATATATCATTCCTCTTTCTTGTCTCTGACTACAAAGGAATATCAGTTCTTCTGCACAACACTGCATAGAAACCACCTGGATGCAAACAATCAGAACCTGAAATGCAGGGAAACGGCATGAAAGTACAAATGATTACAGAAAATTCTCATTTAAAAGGACCAATAATACCGTCTGAGTTCTAGGCAAGAGATAAGAAATCATGGAATACCTAAACCAACTATTTTAGTAATGGCCATTTCATAACAATTTTGTGAACATGACTGCATTGAATAGTCCTTTCTCAACATTTAAAGTAAATCTATGTCTGCTTTCTGTCTGCAGAAATTATAATGAGTTGCAGAGTGCTCCTTTCACCTCAATACCGCCTTGTCAAACACAGTCTCTGATTTTCTAAAATAGCACCAAATACTCCTATATACCAAGGTAAAGCTGAGTACCACAAAAAGAGACAGAACTGACCAAACCATTCTACGGCCAGCTCCGCTATTTCAGTTAGTTCTTTAATCAGCACCAACACAACAGATTCAAGGCTCAAAACTCAGCCCCTGCAACCTTTTACACAGCTGCACTTGTGGTGATGGTGATGCACAGCAGAAACGTTCCCGACTGCTCATTTGGCTGTCGCATACTTTAGATGAAATGATAACCTTGATGTCAGTTCTGGGAAAGCAGAATGGTAAAGATACTTGATATTCACTGAAAATAGGTGCACATTAAAGAGAATAGATTACCAGGAAACATAAAACTACACACAAACACCATTCATTATTTATGTAACACCAGTAACTAGCACTAAATACTTGTAACATTAAGAAAGGCTGGGCTGTGTGACTAAGTAGTATGGAAGTAAAGAGATTACAATCTTAAAATAATGATTTATGTGAGTCCCATTAGAATAAATAAACCTACATTAAAGTGAACATTACACATGTAGTTGTAGCATTCCTTATGGATATGCGATTATGATACAAATGTAGTAGCCCTTATCACTTTTTGCATCTATACAATATAGTTTCATATACTGTAACATGTTTTCTGGACTAAACACTCATTCTGGCAGACCACAAGCATGAAAACATGGACAAGAGCTGAAAATTAATGAACTGGAGTGGCAAGTTTTGTATAGATCTAACTATAGTATTGTGTGGCCAGAGACTATTATAACCGGAACAACATTTGCATTACAGAGCAGACAATAAAAATTAAACAGCTTTCAACTCCCCCCCAGTTCATGAATTCAGGAGAAGAAAGGGTTCTTTTCCACCATATTATGCTGCCTTTGAAAGAGGGTGAGACACCAGAATAGAGGGAGCTCATTCAGAGCTGCCCAGTTTGTGGGGAGGAAAAGACTGCAGAGTATTGCACCACCCGTACTTTCTCACTCCCACTGAAGAGCCATCACAGACTCCAAAAGCCCTTGGGCTGGTGGAACAGTAGCACCCAACCAAATTTGAAGTTCAGCTCAGGTACCCTCTGCCTGCAGGCCCAGGAGTTCCTTGTCAGCTCAAGTCCTCGCCCTTGGTCCTTGCCTAAGCTAAGCTGTAGGTACGCCTGACCTGCCAGTCCTAACCTGATGTCTTGGTTTGTCCTTGGACCTGCCTCATTGAGGCCTTTGCTAGCTAACACTAAACTCTTGGCTGACCCTGGTCACCATCACCAGACCTGCCCTGGTCACTACTACTGTCTACTGTGAGATGGGGTCCTGTGGGGGAGGTCCCTGTCCTTATCTCCCCTGCTGCCACCCACAGCTCCCAGCTCACCCTACCTTGCAGGGCAGCCTGCTCCTGCTGCTCCCTGACAGAAACAGGCTTTGGAAGATGTGGACAGGCAAGTCTGCTTCCAGGTCTCGTAAAAAACAGCAATGGGAGAAGCCAACGAGATTGGCTGGTGTTGACCATATCTGGTTTTAGCATTATCTTTGGTTTTCTCTTTATGATATAAATGAACTCTCGGGCCCTCCTAAAGACAAAGGCAGAAATTTCAAGGTCCCACCTACGTATGTGCCTCACCATTACAGTCATTTCCAACTGCATTTCATAAAAATATAATGCGTAATAAAAAGCAAACAACCTTTCTTCTGCATCTCTGCAGCGCAGAGGATGCTTCTTGCTAATCAGACACTTCTTCAAAGCATAGTCCCTTCCTGCTGTCTTTGGTTTACACTTCCGACTTTACCACACATTCCTTGCAATGCTTTTTATTTAACTTGTTGTGACAGGAGCAGCAAAACAGCCACATAACTAAGGCTGAGTCATTTTCAGTATTAGCACAGAAGTAATTGTTCTCTAATAAAGACGTGACAATCAAATTAAAGAGGTTGGTAGGAAGGAGTCTAGTCATGAGAGCTATGCTGGCACTGCGTAGGAATCAGAGCAGGCTGGCTGCACAACTTACCTGTTGGACTAGAAACATGTGTTGAATCCTATTATTTAAGTAATGCATCTTTGAACTTTTAGACCTACGGAAATTTTTTCTTAAAGCTCTCTGGCCAGAAGAACAAGAAACAGGTATGGCTTTGGTTCTTTTAAAGCAACTAAAAGGGAGAAGCATATAAAAGACTGAATACTGCTAGGATGAGAGTGTAGTGCAAGCAGTGAAAAGCTGAGAAAGCCCCTCAGGAACAAGAATATTTCTTCAGAAATTTTAAATCATTTATTGGATGCCAGTAGAAAGTTTTAAATGATCACTGTTTTCCTCCTTGTATTTAAAACATATTGTCAACTTAGTGTCTTTAACATTCCTAGACACAGGCAGAATTGTTACTGGAAAAAATCCACTCCTTCTAATAGTATTTAAATGATGCTACTTTTTACTGGAAATGGCCAAACTTGACCATGAAGACAGAAAAATTGGATTATTAAGGGAAAAATGTATAAATGCTTGCGTAGTGGTCTGTTCAGGTTTAAAAAACATTTTATTTTTGCTTTGGGAGAAAAGGAAAGGGATGTAAGAACGTGGGAACACAGAAATGTGCCTGATGAGGATCAGAGATTTAAGATGACAGCTCCCCAAAATGCAAGAAGTGGTAGCATGTAAGCTGTGTCAAAGCTGGCTCACCTCAGTCACTAGATTTTACAGGGGAACACAGAAGTACAGAAAGCATCTTCCTCCCTCCAGGAGGTCTTAGTTTTCTCACCTAACTGCCCTGTGTTGACATGGGGGCAGCAACTTGTAAGAAGCCATTTTCATCGTGACCCCTACATGCACTGTAAGAACCTCTATCAGGTCTGAGGATCCACTGGTCCTTAAATTACAATGGCTTTTATACAATTAAAAGAGGAGTAGCAGGGACAGCCCATGCTGCAGAAGAATGTCTCAGGAAGAGCACAAGAGGGGTTCTGAGCATACTTTTGCTAAGTATAGAAAATAAAGTACATGTAGCACATGAGTCAGAGGTCACATCCAATTTTGTCCATAAACAGTAAGGGAGAGAATAGTGTGCTTTCTTGAAAACCCAGGTACACGATACATCATCGGTTACAGCAGTTCACAAGGCTGACTTTAAATCAGAAATCTGTAGCAACGCCAGAGCTGCATTATTTTTTTCCCCTATCTCCCTATTAATTCAACAAAAGCTCTGCTGAAACCACACAGGACTTGCATGTTCTCAAGCCTGTTTTCTGAGGTTGCTCTGGTCATAAGCTATTCCTGGATTCTGATATTTTTGCTCTGCTATCTGTAATATTTTCTCAAAAGCAGGTTTTTTTTTCACTTTTAGTTTTGATCTTTTCTAGCCAGAGATAGATTCATTTCTCTTTTACATATTAGCACAAACTCAGCACAGGTCCATAGAATAGTTATTTTGATAGCTGCACTATTACAGATGTTTTCAAAATCTTGAACTGGCCCATTCTATAGCTAGCTGCTGAAAAAAACCCTTAAAATAGTCTTGATCCAACATTCCACCCACTGTTTTTATCTTTCCAAGGCAAACCAAAGATCAAGAGTAGTAAATGTAGCACATACCAAATAAAATCTAAAACTAGGTCACTGCAGGACATAGAAGCTACTTCTGCGAGGAATTCACTGCATGCAGACACCTTTCTAATAGGTCATTTTTAAAACTTTTAAAACTTTGGGCTTTTTTGTACTACTCTAGGTTCATATTTCCTCAGAATTCTGTAATTTGATTGAGCACGTGCATTTCTGACGTCAAAGTGCATCCCAACAACTGCAGTGGGATGTCACCAAAAAGAACCGAGTTACGGGTTCAGTTAGTGAAACTGTGAGCGAAGGACAACGACACAGACTGGGAACTGGAAATGGACCAATAATCACCCACCAGCAGCGCTGCAGTCCCTTTTCCCTTCCCCCCCGCCCCTTTCACTTTCTCATATGGAGTAATGCTTTAGCAAAATAATGTAACATAGAGGCTTAATCACAGCTTTCCGTTTTCATTCACTGGCTTATAGTACAGCTTATCTGAAGACACTTAAAACTAAATCCCACTTCCTTGATTCAGTCAGGTCCCATTGATTTCCAAGGGACTATTTACCCAAAGACATGTGAAGGACACAGGCTTTATTGTTTTGCTGATCTATAAGACAGAACACTTACCTATTCTCTGAGGGATACTGCAAGAATAAACGGATTAATGTATAGATCTTTGAAGACAAAGCATAAAAAAAAAATTACCAAAAAAGCCGGTATTATTGATTTTGTGAAAGATCTGAAGAACAAGAGCACTTTACACAATCAGTATCCAGTAGCAATTGTAAAAATAAAAGATGATTTCTCAGTTACCCATCTCTCTAATCCATTAAACTTTCACCTCTGTCAACTGATCCACGCTGGATTCAAAGCAATAGTTTTGGGTTTCTTTCTTGCGTGGCATTTCTTGATATATTTCCTTTTTCAAATATCTTCAGGCTTTGAATCCTTTCCTTGGTATTAATTATTGCTCAACAGATGTTTATTTTTCCCCCTTTTCTCCTTTTTCAGGTCCGTATTTGTTCACTCATTTTGTCTTGGACGCTATGTCTTTGGGCTGATCTTTCTTCCTTTCTCAGCAAAATTTGCACCTTCAAACATTTGTATTTTATTTATGTAATTACTGCAAATCTACTTCGCCATCAATCACTGTCTCTCTTTAGGTCGAAGTTTTATTGTCTTGTTTGAGCCTGTTTCAGTTACTTTACCATGATAAAAAGAGCTTTTTAATTAATAAATAATGAAAACATATAAAGAAGACAAGCAACTACCATCACAAACCAAGATGACAACTCTGAAGAACTAGTAACTAGAACAATGCCAAGAAAACTTGAATGTCAAGTTACATACTTTTAAGAAGAAAAATGCATACAGGTAATTATTATCTAAATTACTGGCCGTACTTGATCCTTTCCTCAATAGCTTTCTAAGTTAAGGTGCTGTGCAGGATCACTAACTACTAAAGCTGTACAATACGTATTCTTATTTCTTCCAGGGTATTTTTTGGCCATATGGTGTGCTGAAAGGAGAAACGGTAAACTCATAAAAGATTGTCAGGTTTGCAAGGAGAATCAGTATTTGTCTACATATTTAGTCACATTAAAATTAAGTTCCACAGATAATTTTAAATGAAAAGGTAAGATTATACAATCTAAAGGAGAGTTCCAAAAGCCCGACTGCCTATATTTAAATCCGCTGACCAGCCAGATCATTACCTAGCATTTGATTTGTATGAAGAAATCCATATTTTTATATTATAATATAATACGGTGATCAGGATGCCTTTTTAAAATTTTATTTATATTTCTGAGGGGAAGTTTTGAGAGTGCTGAAGCAGAACTGTCTTTCTGCAATCAGTAATAAACGTGGATTTAAACTCTATTTACTGTATCTCTCATAAGGTCAAGGAGGGTGTTCTAATTGGGCCATGTTAAGATTAAATGCTCAGTAATACATTTCTAGCAGTGCTCAGAATCAGATTTTCTTGAGGAAGAGAGGGAGGAAAAAGAAAAACAGGATAACTACTGTGACTCACAATCAGAGAGAAGCCCACCAGTACGCTTCTTAATTCCTCCATGCAGCATCTGCTTCTTCCTCTAAAAACAGTAGTTTATATTCCTTGTAGGCATGAAAACATTCTACTAGAAAAAGGTTCTCATAATTTGCACCTCTGGGAAAAGTCTCAATCTTTGCCTAACCTTTTATGCAAATCAGTACTACAAATTAAGACTGAGCATACTTTTTTCATGGAGCACTGAACATCTGTTTCACAAAATATTTTTCTTTTTCCCCGAGATGTCTCTATGATGAGCTATACCAACCTTTTCAATGTCTGTCCATCAAGAAATGCTTCACTCTCAGCAATCCAGTTCCCACCAATCATTTTGCTTAACTAAATATGCCCCTCGGTATGTCTATAAAAGACTGGCCTAGTGAACTGAAAAGATGCATTCTGAACAGGGAATATCGGTACTTACAGAATAATACATATTTTTATAGCTCAAACTTTTCTCTGTACTTTTTGGGCTGCCACTAGACAATGATCTGCTCAAAAGTGTAATGAAAAAAAGCTGATTGTCATTAACATTTCATATCATTCCATTCTTTGCAAAATTTACGTAGTTCAGTACCTGACAACAATACATATCGAATATTGAAAGTTTGCAAATTTGTAGCCCTACAATATAAAGAAAGAATTAAAATTTCCCAGTTCCGTGCAAAGGGATGACCATAACAGAAAGAATGCCCAGAGTTGGATGGTTTCCTGTATTTTGTCTAACACCAGACTCACACACAAAGTCATCCTCCGTTAAAGAGCTATGCGCTCAGAGCTGAAACAGAAAAGGAATACCAGCTAGTTTTTGCTGCAGAAGAAATTTGTCAGAAAGGGGATCATCAAAACCGATTCAGTCTGTGGCCAGGTTAGCTGGAGTGATGTAAGTGGGATGGAGTTCGGCCCCATCTGCCTGGAAACCGCGACAAGTGGTGCAACACAAATGGGACTCCCATGGTTTGCCTTTGACGTGGGGAAACGCATCTAAGTTTTGTTATTCGGGCCAGAAGGCCAAACAGCTTTTGTGATCTGCTGGTCTGTTGGACTGCTGTGTGTTTAAATGGGGAGGTAAGGATATGTTGATTTAGGATGGTGAGGTTGCTTTCATGCAACAAGTGAGAGCTTCAGCCATTTTGGCAAGGGTCTGATGAGGGTGTTTGTAGGGGCACTGTGACCCTTACGTTAGGAATGTAGAAAGTAAGATTGTAAATGAATTGACATTTAACCAATAGCATAAGGTACGCTAAATGGATCCTAGGACATAGAGCAGTGTGTCGTTTTTAATAAGAATGGAAACTACACATTTTGGGTGATAAAGAGCATATTGAGAAATGGGTCTGTGATAATCTCCCCTCCTTTGGCATCTTGTTCCTCCAGGGCAAGGAGGTTTTTAGGACAGGAGAGGTAACAGAGCCAGTCCAGCTTCGAGTATCAGCGGAGGCATTCTCACTTGTGCTACCAGGTTCAGATTAAAAACAAATAAAATCACACAAAAGGAGATAATTTTCAAGACAGAAGCGGGACCCATGAACAGGGTCTAGAAGAAAAGAAAAACACAAAACAAAACACGGAAACTGCTGTAGACCATGACTACTTTAGCCTACTTCTGCATTTCAGCCAGACTTAATAACCCATTCTAAGAGAGCTGAAGACACATTTGCTTAGACTTGTGAGTTGCAAGCTGTGGTACACAGACTACAGTTTTGAGTTTCTGCAAAAGACAACTAAGAAAAGCAACTCAATTGCTAGTAAGACCAGATATGCTATAGGTCCACAACTCTGCATGAAAAACACCCCAACAACTAAAGGCAACAAACCCAAAGAGGTCTCCAAATAAACAAAGATTAAAACCGATGGTTTAGATGACGCATAGTTAAGTACATTTATGGAACCAGATGGTCATGCCAGCAATAGGGTCATACCAGCAATAACAAATACATATTTTAAATGCCAGAATTTCTAGTTAGTACTCAGGTTCTGTGCATTTCTTCACCTTATGCAAAGTTTCTTCAAAAACAAATAAAACAAAAGCATGTTTAAAAATAAATTTTAAGTAATATTTCACGAGTTATGAAATGCACTGTGATAATTTGACAAGACTGAGAAAAGGCAGAGAAGTGTCTCTAGCGACCACTAACACAACTTTACATGTATCTGTTTATCGACATCTCTCTCTCTCCCCCATCTGTATATCTGTGTATGTATAACTAAAATTAACTAGATTTTACACAACACTTCAAAGGAAGTTCCTCAAGAGTCTCCTTTATAGGCAACAAGCAGCTCACAGCATATTAGACCACTAATAAGAAAGGCATACTTAGGCGTCGCAGGTGATGCAGATCTTCTGGACATGGCAGCAGGAGAATCAGACCTTCTTAGAGGAGATCCCACACCAGATGATGAACCAGGTGTTGTGGATCGCTTCTCTTTCTTTATTTTCTCAGTCTAGAAATACAGTTCATTTTAGTTTCCATAATTAGGACCAACAAAATAGTTTTATTAACAAGACTGCATATAAACAGAGTTGGGTAACACACATTTAAGATAAAAAACTTTTAAACACCAGCTCACAACTGAAGTGAGTTTTTTATTTTACATAGACATGAAAACAACCATGTCTTGTACGGACGTAGCATACAGGTTGCAGATATGTAACACCACATCAGAGCCTCTCCAAGAGTTCTTGGGAGGGGTGGTGGCACTGGGTGAAGTTTTCAAAATCATCTATATGCTCCCGAAATGCCTCTTAAGACATGGTCAGTAGTGCACTCGGGCATCTCACAGCAATGCTGCTGGATGTAACACCGCAAATCACACCTAAGAAAGACACTACACAAATCTTTAGCTGCCAGCTTTAGTCCTCTCGCTTGCATCTAATTTAGATGGCATAAATCCCCCTACTAGTAACTACTACAAGACACAGGACCTTACACGAATTTTACAGCCCTAGCATAAATTTTTTAAAACACGCCTTACATTGTGTAGACTCAGTGAAGGTGAATGACTTGCCTTTGCTTTTCTGGAAACTACAGTGGATCAATAATGCATCTTTTAAGCAAACAGCATTAAAAATGTCCAGAGGGAGAGTTAAGCAATTGGTATAAAACAGAGGCATTGTCAATACACTTGGCAAGTTTCCGAAATATGCGAAACTTGCTAATTAACCAGCAAGACTGGATAGTCATACTCAGTAGAGAGCGTATTCGTCATCCCTGTTCCCAGAAGTTACAGGCAAGTCCATGAAACACACACCAGTGCCAGAAATCTCAGTTCCCTGAAAACGAAGGTGTTGCTGTTCCAAATACCAGTGCTCAACATTGATTCCCAGGACAAAGAAGATATTAAAATGCTGCTAAACCAGGAGCAGGAAAGCAAAAGAGGCAGGCAAGGCTTACTTTCTTACTGCTGTTCCTTACAACAGGGGTAGTACTTTATTTTTATGAATGTAAAGGGAAAGACAACAACCAGAAGCCATATCAGTTTACCCAGAAGTGAAATCAAAACCATTGCAAACCCACCTGAGTAACTTCAGCTGCGGCCGCCCCTTTCATGGCATCGGAAGTGGAGGGTGAAGTTGCCTTCTTTCTGTCGGTGCTTCGGGTGGGGGAAGGCTTGTAGGGAGATTTAAGAGGACTAGCTGGTGCTACACGAGGACAGATATGGAATACTAAAGAGTTATAGTACAATAGCAAGAGCAAAAGGGAGCACAGACAGAGGAAGTAAAGGAGAGGAGAAAACAGCATACTTTTATGTTATAATGTTCAAAGGTAGTTTTCAAGGTTTTTTTTAAAAGTGTTTCAAAATATGACATTATATAACACATTCAACATGGTCCCATGTTTACTAAAATGTATCGACTCAAAGTAATATTTTATAGAATTTTTAATTATTATTTTTTTTTAATTATCTCTAAATTATTGCTCTCTTACTTATATACCTTTTGGAACACCTGACTATGACTGTGATTCTCTTCTTTTCTGAGAAGTCCAGCTTCATTTGCATTTGATAAAAAGAGTAATCAAAAAATTCTAGTTGGGTGACTTTTGAACAAATACTGCAAAACAGGAAAGGTGACAGAAGAGTAGGGATTTTTTTATTTTTTTTTTTAAAGCCTAAACACGGCAAAGGCTCCTGAATACCTTAATTGCTTTTCAAAATAATACTTAATTTAAAAAAAAAAAAAAAACAAAAAACAAAACAAACCCAAACCTACACTAAATGCTGCTGTAGGTATTTCAGTTATTGTTATTTGTGGTAGACATCAGTTTAAATGAGACACATGCATTGCAACTCACAGGGCAACTCTTTCTGGGTATTTTTTCTTTATTTGCAATATGAACAGGAGTTTTTAAAAATAGGATCTTTTACTCCTTTTTTTGTTCATATTGCCTTCTAAGACGAAACATACAGAACAATCAACAGAGTATATGCTTTATTAATAAGACAGATACTAATCATAACCACGTGACAGTGTGTTTCCTATCTTATTCAACTGAAATCAAGAAGGATATTGACTTTGGAGAAGCAGTAATTATGCTCAAATGTAAAGGAATTCGTATTTCCAATTATTTTTTTTTTTATTGGGGGCAGTCCTATAAAATTGCTTAGGAAGCCTTTTTGTATGCTTTGAAGTTTAACTGGACCTATGTGTTCTTTGACTGACTTTCCAGCGAGTTGGCAAAAGTTCACTGAATATTAAGAAAAACAGTCAGAAACATAAATGCTGCTTAAGGTAAGTATTTTTACTTCAACTGTAGAAAAAAATTAATGTGTCCAATAAAAACCGTTTGCCTGAATACCTTGACTCAGAGTGACACTAATAATGCACTGCTCTAGAGAAAGAGTCTTAAATTGAAACTCCTCATTTCTAAGCTTACAGAAAACTCAGAAGCAGAGCAATTTTGACCCAAACATAATGATGTGAGGCACAGTATGAGCTTGTGAAAAGGAAGAATCCTCTTCCCTGTTCAAGAAACAACTTCTACAGAGGGAAGTACACCCCAAATAAGAGATCTCCCTCGGCTCTTCTGCTGGCAATTACTGGCAAATCCGTCAACGGCCACTCTGAGTATTGATGCTGTTTGCAACCAGTGCTACAGCCTGATTGCCTTGCGAGGAAATGACAAGAGGATGCTGGTTCAGAGAGCTGTTCCCAGAATCAGCTGAGGGGAAAAAGCAATCTGCAGACCAAACTGTACCCTTGTCAGACCTGCCAGCATGCTACTTTAAAGATCCCGCGATGAAGAGAGAGATGAAGTTGGGAGTTTACAAACAAAACGAGCGTGGAAGGACAAAGAAAGTCCCTATTGATTTCCTCAATATCAAATACAACACAGAAAACAACATCTGTAGGCGGCCCCAGCAATTCGCCTCAAAATTTTAAGCAGAATATACTGATCTAATTTCAAGTTGGCTTTTGTTCAGTCTTAGCAGTAGTTGATCCCTGAGCAGTAAGTAAACTGGGAATTTGCTCATGGGCCAAGTACTGTATGACAGCATTTCTGCTTCCAACAGACGCTGCTTTTAATGTAGAAACTAGGGAAGTCATTTCAGAGTCATTTAATACCGATGTCCCTATGCACTGCAACAAAGTAACGCACAAAGGAAAGTAGGCTTACTTAATTTTTATACAGCTTTGTATTAAAAACACAGATGCAGGACCTGAGCCTCTTTCAACCATGCCATATGAAAATATTGATCATAAAAACGATCAGCCTTATACTGCCTAACCAGTTTTATCTTGAAAAAAAGTTTCCTTTTGCAGCCAGGCATTTGGGTGTGGGGTTTGTTCTTAATAAAAGTAAAAAAAAAAACTTGTTAAACTTTTGTCCTTGTTTCAGCAAACACTATGACTAGGTATAGCTTTATAAGCAGGAACTACTCTGGAAGTCAGGCACTTGCCTAAGTATTAGCAGGACTGGAAACATCAGTTTTGTAGATGTTTGCAAAATAAGAGTTTTATTAGACTGCCATTTACAGATAGGAATAGTAACTATCATCTCTAATTTTTAGTTTCTTAAAGATCAATAATTTCTGGAACTGACACCTTCCTATCAGTATCTCTGTTTTTTCCTCTAAGTATCATTTTATATTTGTATATACACACACACATACATATATGAATACACATACAGTAACACAGTTAAAGGCAGAAAGTAATTTAACAGCAAAGAAGTGGAACCATAGTAAAAATAATTAAGGCTCAAATGGTGCACTGGGATTTTTGTTCTATGTACTATTTGGGTATGAAAGGGGATGACATTGATATATATCAAATAAAGCCTCTGCGAGGTGTCACACACTAGTCTATAAAAACTATTTCTTAAATGAATATATTCAGTTTTCCACTGGCTTAGGTTTTAGCGATTTTGTTAATTCATTTTTTTGTTTGTGTGGGGTTTTTTTTGTTTGTTTGTTTTAAACTATGTTCTTTTTAAAAAGACATTTAGAACAAGACAGACAAGAGTATGTGTTTTTCCGTGCTTTTAAATACCGCTATCATGAACAACTTAGTTAATCGTTGATTTTGTACTATCATGTAAATTGTCATTTGGTTCATAGTACTGCGGTTCTTTCAACTACTCAAATGCGACCAAAAACATACCTTAACAGTTTCAGAGTGAGTAATTCACATTTTTACCTGGATTATTGTACTGCTCAGAAAGCATTAATGTACTTCTGCTTCTGGCTAAAGATGACTGTGTGGGAGTCAGCAGTCGAGAAACAATAAAGTTTTCCATTGGACTAAGATGCATGCGGTGAGCTGAAGGATGGGAGCAAATAAAATAAAATTTAAAATGCAAAGAAATAAAATAATGTTACATTAAAACAACTGAAACAGAATGATGAAATGATTAAATGAAATGAGAAAAATCTTGAAGTGTTCGAGATTTAAAATATTTAAAGATAATTTTCATTCCCTCTGAAAAGAAGGTTTCTAGTTTCTCCATCATTTTAAATTATCTTCCCACCTGTACAATAAATATAGTAAGGTTAAGACCGTGTTGCATTTTGTTCTTACACAGAGGCATGTTCCATTCTGCAAAATGACTGCTTTCATGACTCAGCATGAAGAAGGTTTGCCTTTTTCCCCAGTAGAAAAGGTGAAATATTTGGTATAACAGCACAGCTACTCACTAGTGTGCCAACCATACTGGGACTGCATTTAAAATTTGCAGTCTCACTGCATTATATAAGCCTTATTTATACAATATGCCTGCATTCCTTCCTACTCCATAAATACAAGCGTGAACTATGTAAGAAAGATATTTATAGATGTTCTTATTACATGCATAGATACGTAGCCATCTATCATAATAATCTCAAGGCTATTGAAGAGTTTTCATTAAGCAATTCAGAAATTAAAGTAAATTTACCTTCTCTTTTCATTCCATAAATAAGCCTTCATTGTGACTTATTTCAAGTAATTTTTTTCTAATTAGAGTTTAAAAAAAAAAGGGGGGG
>NW_009646395.1:508391-517981 GCF_000708025.1 Charadrius vociferus | reverse complement strand
GGGGGGGGGGCTAAGGAAAAAAGACACACAAAACAAACCAAAAAATACCGAAAGAGTTCACAGTGGGGTGAACCTTTCAGTCCTCTCTGTAGTGTTTAGTAACCACTAATCCCGCAAGATGATCATCTTTTGCTGAGCCTCTGATGGATCAGGGTTTCAAATCAAATTAAAGGGCTCTACAACTCTGGTCACCAGATTGAAGTCTCCCAGGTGGCTCATCGGATGTACTTCTGCCCATGGTACACCCCACGTTTATTGTCGAGCCACACATTTGGTTTGCTTGTTTTTCATTATTTGTCTAGAAGATCACAAGCTGTATAGTTACAGGAAATTCCTGCCGTTGCCACATGTACTCACAATCCCATTTGCTAGAATATCAGAAATTGAAAAAGAATCAGCAAAAAACCCCACAGCGTTTGTCGCTGGCCTAGGATCTCCAGCACGGCACAGTCTTGAGACAAGCTGCAGAACTATTTTATTGTATTAACTTACAATCCCTGCCACTGTTTGAGTTCTTCTGAATAACAGACATAAGCGAGTTACATAGCTATATGGACAAGAAGCGCTTTAAGCAGAAGGAGAGGTTATGCTGGTAGGAGACCAGCATATTCACTTGCCTCTGTCGGGGGAATGTGTTATTGCCGCTGTGGAGGAGGAGAGGCGCTTACTGATTGGCGATTCCATTTGCTTTGGCAGATTCATTGTAGAAGCTGAAAGTTTGTCACATGCTGCAGAGAGACGCATTGAAGATATTTGTATTCACATCACAGTGTTGATAAACTCCCCAAATTAACCTCGCATTTGTACTCCTGGCCCTTGCCACTGATCATATCACTGAATAAGGCATGAGATAAGCTCTTTCCAACTGCTGGAGGACCAGCATTTTATAAGACATGCTTTGGGATGCAACATTTCTGCTTGTGAATTTAACATTCCAGTTTTACGACAATCTATCTTTTACACTGCCACAGGCAAATCATTATATATCAGGTCTGAACGAGTGAAACTATTCTGACAGAAGATATTCAACACCGGCACAAGCAGAAAGTTACCTGAAGAAAATGAACCGCGCATGTGACAACTCTGAACTCCTCATCTCCATTCCCCCTTCCCTCTACTTTCAGTTTGGAAAAGCTGGGGTAGACCTTGGGTGTAATTCTAATACAAAAATTAACTAACTGACATTTGTGCATTCACACAATGAGAACTCACTGTTTTAACGTCTGATCTGGCACCAGCCATTTGGCTTTATCTTTTTGTGCTTGAGAATATATATATCAAAAAAAGAGGTGCTTTTTGGTACTACCCCAAGTTTTAACGTCTGATCTGGCACTAGCCATTTGGCTTTATCTTTTTGTGCTTGCGAATATATATATCAAAAAAAAGGTGCTTTTTGGTACTAGCCCAAGTGCTTTCATTTTTCTTCTGAAATACTGTTTGACAAAGTCTGTTTGAGCATACTACCTTGCCATTTATTCAACTGAATGACAGAAAAATGTCATTCAAGTATTACTACAGGGTACTAGTAGTATATGATGATCATTGCATGATGCTAAGAAGGTAAAAGCATAGATGCTTTGTCCCTTAAATTTCAGTTTTATTTCTGTCAAAACAAAAAATATTTTCAACTAGAGACATATATGTGACCCTAATTCTGCAGCCCTTAAGTTACTGCATTCCCTATTACATCCATCAAAACGTCACCCCAGTGGGGTCTGCAAGATTTGCCTCCATCTACTACAGTAAACAACATAATTGTCTTCATTTGCTTTTTTAAAAAAGCAGGTACAATGCCGGTATGCTGCAAAACATCTATTGCACATCCACATCTCTTTGTACATGAGTAACAATTAGTACAAAATTCTGAATCTGTTTGCACAGAAATAAGAGTCCTAAGAGATTTACTGTGCATTCTGCATGAGTGATAGCCAAGCCTAGCTCCTCCTTTGGGGGGAAAGAAGGAACCTAGTTCTTAAAAGCACTGAAAAGGCTACGTTACGCTTTCAAAATGCCAAGTACATTTGCAACCAAAATTAGAAATCCTATATGCAATTCTTTCTTAATTTTGGCGGACTCATCTACTTCATGATCCTTTTAGGAGAATAGTAATTAAAAAAAAAAAAAAAAGGCACAACATAAAACAACATAAAAGAAAACAAAATACGATTGCCTAAACAAAGTCAACTACTTGAGTTTGTTAAAATACCAGCTTGGCCAAGATCCACTTCAGGAGGCTGAAAACAGCATGGCTGTTTATACCAAATTTGTTTGTTCTTAAAATAATGCAGAAAAAGGCCTTTGAGATGGAAAAAGAGGACTGTTTTGATGAGCCACCATCTCTGTAACACATTTGCTCCTACTGTGCAACTGAATTTTATTTTTCTTAAACAGCATCTGCACCTGCGCATGCCCATTAGAACTTGCCATGTCAAATATATGCGTAATTATATTTACACACACACACAAACACAGAGTGCCCACAGAATTAACAGAGATGAGAATCTGAGCGGTAGAAGTCTACAGTTAGTGAGAAAACCATGAAATGCCTCTACTGTGTTGGAATGTGAGGCATGCACTGCTCCACTATGGCAAAATTAAAAGGAAATTAAAAAGACATTTGGTCCACATCACTGAAGGTAATGCTGTAAAGTACCAGACTGAAATAATAAGAAAACAGTGGTTAGGAAAGACAAGATCAGTGGATGGATTACAGTGATTAGAACAGTTATAAACGAGACACGATGGTACTGTGATTCTCTGAAATACCATTGAAGGAATCAGCAGGAGCAGTAGAGGTCACAGGGTCTGGAGTAAGGGTGTTGGCAGCTAAACCTAGAACAGGGGGTGGGGTATTTTCTGATTCACCTACACAGCAGAGAAATCAGAGCAAAAAGAGGTGAAAGAAATTACTGAATAAGTTAGGGGAGGTGGAATTAAGCATAAACTGCATCACAAAGACAAACTGGTTTCTTTCTCAAAGTATAAAAGACTTCTTTTATTATCATATAGATTTAATTTCCTGGCCTTTTTGATGGCATACTGTGAAAACTATGATGTGAAATAGTTTGCCTTTTTAGAGTTATTTACACGCTTTTTGAAAGAGAGTAACTGTCATATTTCATCATGACCCAAACACGGATATTTTTCCCCATAACAACAGTTTATTCAAACCTGGCAAATTTAAATAAATTACATGATTTAAAACAGAAAACATGTATCTTCTTGAAATAGAAAAGCGGTACATGGCTGATTATGTAATAAAAAGAATTTGTTCTGAAGCCAAATCAAAACCAGCAGCAACAAAAAGTATGTGGGGAAAAAAACCAAACTATTTTAAACTGCACATGCTGCATAGTCTCTAGAAATTCCCATGAGGTTTTTAGAAGTACCAAACAAAAACAGATCATCTTTTGCAAGGCTCAGACAGCACTCAGTCCTTTGGTGAATATTAAATTTGCTAACTGTGTGCGTGGGAAGACAATGCGGGGGAAGAGAATAAGGAAGAGAGAGCATAAATTTTAATTTCAGCATTTAGCATCCTCCCAACAGATTCTGGTTACTCTATTAAAATGATCTGCATTCCTAAAGTTAGGAGTGACCTTTCTCTCCAGAAGGTATTAGAGAGAGGAAGCTTGGCAAGCAATTACAAAGCATTTATTCACGCCCCAAGGCAGTAGCCCCTACAGTACCACCCTAACTATCAAAGGCATCATCCTTACTATCTCCACAAGCTCATGCATTTTGCACTTCAAGATCTGCAATGCAGGCAGCCTGTTTCACTTACCATCTCTCCCTCCTGAGCCTGCAGCCAGTGCTCCTCCCCACGACCATCGCTTCTGCTTCTGTTCCAGCTGCTGGCTGCGTTCAAGGGACCGACGCATCATGGCTTCTAAACGTTCCTGGTTATATTGGTACAAAACCAGAAACCAAATCTGAATTGCTGCTTTGGAGGTTTTTTTTTTTTCCTCCTTCTGAAACCATGCTAAAAACACACAGTTCCCCTGTTGCTCCACGCAATATGATTACAGGAGCTTGTTTGCAGTAAAAGAAAAAGGACTGAATAAAGAAGGTATCAGCATGCTACCTACCTCCAGATATGTGTATCCTTTGTCTGCAAGCCACTGAGGTCACTACAGAGGCCTAAGTAAATAACACAGGTTGCATCACTGCCTAGCATCTGCTCCTGCTGGTGAGGCTGCTGCTGTGCTCTGGACTTAATTTGTATAAGAATAATGCTCGACAAGCATTAACTCCTTCTTGTCTATGCAGACCTCAGGATTTTTTTTCCCATCCCTTTCTGAGCACAGCTAAATTGCTGCAATGACAGTGGCTCCTCCTAGCCACGCAGATAAATGATCACTTCAAACCCAAAGTAGGTTACTTTGCAAGATGCCCAATTTATTTATTTATTTTTACAAAACCTCCCTCCTTTCTTCCACTACGTTCCTTACAGTCTAGGCATTTAAGAGCTTCTGATTTTTTTTTTAGTACATGCCCAGATTCTGCTGTTCTGAGATTATTTTTTTTTTTCTCTCCACCCCCATGTTCTTCTCCATGGTTTGATGAGTTAGGATTTTCAGATGGGCAAGAACAAGGAGATTAATTTCCCTCCCCAAATCCTGCTCTACCTTTAACTTACAGCTACTTATGGTCACCTAATTCCCTGTCCACCACCTCCTAACTCTCACTCAAAGACCTCCACTCAGTTTTGTTCCCACCTCCTCCCTCTGCTGGATTTTCAGTGGTTTACTGTTGTGGCAATAATCTCTGTACCTTTTCTTTCCCTCCTTTCAAGCAGATAAAACCTGGTTCTTCCCCACCCACCATTCCATCACCTACCACCCTCTTCCTTTCATCCTCCCAGTACCTCATTCACATCTGGCAACTTCTTGCACCCTCACGTTTCAGCAGCTCAACCCCTACTGTGAAAGATGAGTCTACTCTTGCTGCCTCCAACTCCCGCCCCAATGGTTTTTAGCCCTTTGATCCTATTAGTATTTTTGGTCCTATTACTTATTACCTTTGCTATGCCTTTCTGGTCTAGTATAAAACTAATCTATCCACTTCAAACTCTTGAGGTGACAGGTTTCTATGCTAACATGATAGCCCCTTCAATTTCTATCAATCCCCTGCTCTTCCTCCAATACCTTTGCTAGCTCATATCAGCTGTGCTGAAAACCTCTCCTGCATCTCTTGGGCAGATTACTTTCTCTCACTGATTCATGACTTTGGTCTAGGTTTTCTATTCCCCTTCCCTGAGATATTTTACCACAAAATTTCAGTCTTCGTTCAAGCATGTCTCCTTCAGTCTCTGCACTGCTGTTGATTGAGCCTATTGTTTCTGATAGAGCTCCTTCAGCAGATCAGACCCTCACATCAGGCACCTCCAGTAACTACCATGCCTTGAACTTTTATGCACGTACTGTAAACTTTGTGTTACCTGCCTGGGGGTCTGCCTATGGTCAATGGCTTTCTACAATGCCAGATGCCCTCTCATCATCTTCTGGTTGTCTGCAATATACTTTTGTCTCTTCCATGTCTTTAAGGAGTCTCTTCTACTACCATGACTTCCAGTTATTTATTTCTGACCTCATTTTTTCCACCTCATCCAACCCTGCTACCAATGATCCATCAATTTCAACAGCAAGCCACTACCTTTTGTCTTTAAGCTCTCTTTACAGTACAAGTGACTTGCAATAAAATTAAGAATTCCATTGTATTATCCTCTATACAACAAGTGAAAAAAGGCAACTCTCACGTACCCTTTCTATCATTCTCAGCTCTCCTGTCCCTGTTACTTTTCGGCCAGGTGACCCATCCTGCTGTCACAATTTCTCCTGCCATCTCCAGGAAGATGATCTTCTGGTCATGTGTTTTGAGCTCTCACTTCAGTTCTGTCTCCCTTCTATGTCTTTAGCTCACGGTCTATTAGGTAACGTCATTCAAAGACCACTGAGAGCAGACAGCTGCTTACTCCCCCCCCCGCCCCCCGCCCCCGCCATTCCTCCCCCTTCTGTCTAGTCAGTGCCATCAGTGTCCAGGCAGGCACGCAAATGCTCACTTTGCCTCTTTCCTCCTCCTTTTTCTCCCTACAGAGCAAACACATGAAGCACCACAAAGCTCAAGCACAGCCTCTTCTGCAACAGCACAGAAAAACCCTGCAGTTTTGTCACTTCTTGTCTGTACTTCGGGTGTGAAAAGAAAGCAATCTTCCAGTCTCTGGAATCCAAAGTCACTCTCCTCTGATTTACTTCACTACAGGCTTTCCTTCTTCTCTTACCGCTTGATGATGCAATTTCCATGTTTAAAACCTGTGTGTTCTGGCTTCGCATTTCCAGTTCACACTTTTTGCCTTTAGATTCCCACCTCTCAACATTAATTTAATTCTGTTTGACTCCCTTTTCTGTACTTAATGTTTCCAAAGCCCACCTCCTATTTCAATACCAGTTCTTCTCTGCAAGTCTGTTTCTTTTAATTACTTTCTTCTACTCTGCATCTTGCCCCAGTTTACCTTTCTACCCACACTCTTCACAAACAAAAACGACCCTCCCATTAAAGCATACACTTATACAGAAACTAACTTTCCATATCTAATGAATATTGTTATATATTAATCAAAAAAGATAAGATGAAAGCAGTCAAGTTTAAATTATCTGGGTGATTTATGTTTGGTTTTTTTTTTTTATGCTGCTTGGAGCAAGGACAAGCAATATTCTTTAATTTGCAAACCACAGAATACGCTTATACCACCTACTATGAAAGCGCTGTTTTAAGAAGAAAATGCATAATGAAATAGATTAAAGAAATTAAATGATTTTTCATACGTATTTGAAAGTCCATGCTACCTACAATCTGGGGTTGAAATCTTCAATTACATGATGTGGAGAGGATTATTCATTTTCATTTCCAAAAAGCCTTTCATTAAAGCACTATAGAACATAATTATTAAACCTCATGAAACCCTGCAGATATAGCTTAGATAAAGAACAATATGAAGGCCATTTTTCACAAAGAAAAGACAGTTATTTAAAAAAACATTTTAAGTTATCACAAAAATAAAAAGCCAAAGAAAACAATAAGACACATGGAAGTATAGCATAAACACCTCATACAATAATAATTTGGACTGTGACGAAAACTAAAAAACAAGACAAAGCACTCCATCAGCAAACAATGCACAAAAAATCCTTCCTCTGTTATAGATGAAGTACCTTCTCAAAAGACATATCAAACTACCCAAGTGATCCTCATTTGGGAACTCTAACAGCGATAGAGGAAATAATCTCTGCACTAAAGATAAAGTGAGCTTCCACAAAAAACTATAATGTACAAGCTTTGCATGTAGGTTAAATTAAGAATGAGTAAAACCATAAAAAGAGAGCCATCTACTGCTAGTATCTACAATATACATGTTACTTTCCAAAATCCATAGTTATTCATCCACGGTTATTCATCCAGGTTTTCCTCAGACTAAGCAAAAGAACAAACATTTGCACTGTCTGAACTAAAACAAGCAAAAAACAAACCAAAACCAAACAAATCCACAAGCCAATAGTGAGAACCCAAGTAACTTGACTGAAGCACTTTCCTTTTTTATTTTAAATGTAAAACACAACATAGATGTGAAAACGAGGAAAAAATTCATTTTACAATTATTATGATTTAAAATAATTTGTGAGAACAATTCTAAACCAATCCACCTTATACCTACAATACAAACATCTAAAAGAGCCCCAAAACCCTCTCTTCCTCTTCACTTTATATGTTCATCAGCACTTTAAGTAGTTCACTATTTCCTGATACTATCAGTTGGTTTTACCTTTGGAGTAGGTCTTCCTCATCGCCACAAGAGTTCTGTTATTTTCTATCCAAAGAATGCATTAAAAAGCAATGCAGTATTTTTAAATTTAACCACCCTTCTGAATAGAATTCATTTCTACTCTCAATCAATTACAATTACGGGTGTGTAGAAAAGGCAAATTTATTAAGAGTCTGTGCAACAAAGAACAACATGGGACAAATGAAGGCTCTGTGTTAAAGGTACATGGGGAGCTGCAGAAGCAAGTAATGGTAAGGGGGGGAGCAGGGGATGGTCAATGTCATAGTGAGGACTAAACTCCTCCTCATGTTCACTGCCCAGCAAATTGAGAGACCACTTGCATAGCAATCTCAAACTGTAGCAAAATTTTTGTATTACTTTTGCAACTGAATACCACTCAGTATATGAATTGCTAAAAGATGTTTGGAAAGCGGTTATTATTTCCGTATGTTATAATTCAAAAAGCAATTAACTTTCAATTACAACATAATAATCTAATGGTTTTATTAAAAATGAATCTTTGACTAGATGGATGTTATTGCTCTTGTTCACACTAGCATCCTTGACGTGACCTGTACAAGTGATGTTCATGTCGTCTTATGGAATACAAGAGAAGTGGAAGAACACAGCTTCTCCAGACTTCTCGATACCCTGTGTACAGCTAGACATTTATTTGCAAGATATTTCCAAGTCACATGGAAGTTCAAAATTGGGAAAGAGAAAAAATTATTTTAACTCAATGAGGACTAGCTTTGCTTTTATCCAGTCCCAAAGCCATTGGCTACT
This sequence comes from Charadrius vociferus, assembly GCF_000708025.1. Lineage (NCBI taxonomy): Eukaryota > Metazoa > Chordata > Aves > Charadriiformes > Charadriidae > Charadrius > Charadrius vociferus. The sequence goes on along the minus strand of NW_009646395.1, from coordinate 509,376 downwards.
TACTATTAAAAACAACTCTTTAATAGCTTCTGTTGAACAACAACATGCTTCTTTCCTCAAGGCTCAGGGACTGATTTTACTAAAGGAAGTTGGCAGCTTTAAAAGTAATATGGAGGGAACGGGAATGCTACTGACGACCTCTATAGATAAGAAAGGTGCAGTCAATATAGACAGGATGATTTTCAGACACATGTATTTGGTTGCTGTCTGAGGAATTGGACACACTTCCACTGTGTTCAGCAACAAGCTCCAGCTGCCCCAGAGAACTTTGCCAGAACACCTCTATTCCCATCAACGCAAACATTAAAACCACTATCTCTAATCTGGCACTATAGAGGTTTTCCCCTAAAGTAAGCAAAATAAATCAAACTTTAGCCACCTCCTCTTTGAGAAGTCCTTTGCATGCAAACCAGCCAGGCAGAGGATGTTCTGATGTAGGAAGCCAATAGGTCTCCATAGTTTGTTAAGAGCCATTCATCTCTGAAACTCTTAACAGATGCAACAACAATATTTTCTAGAGAGAGATTTACATAACCTGGTCCTATCACAAATACGCACTGTCTTCTGCTCTGTTAAAAAGCAAGGAAAAAGGACTTAAGGCAGATACAACAGGGCAACCAGTAAGGCAGACAACAAGTAAGAAAATCTCTCTACGTGGCACTGCAGACACCTGATAAGCAGGTAAAATGGGTGCTCCAGTCCCCACCCAGTGTAAACCAGTGTTAAAAGGAAAAACACTGAGGACATGCTGCAGTATACTGGTTCACTGGCCAGGGTGCACCCCTCCGCTACCCCCAGGTGTGGGAAATACTGGTTCAAAGCTCTTCCAGTAAAGGTGGCCTCAAATATCCAGAGTGTCTCATGAGCAGTGAGTAACGTGCAATGCCCAGAGAGCTGAACTTTATCACCATCCTTTCTCAGACCTCCACTGCTACTACACATATGGGGTTTGAGGGGCTTACTGGAAGAGCTGGGGCGGGGGGGG
>NW_009646395.1:501047-508299 GCF_000708025.1 Charadrius vociferus | reverse complement strand
GGGGGGGCGTGGATTTGGCAGATCCTTTAGCAGAATTCAAGTGGAATTTGACAAATGACAGAATGACAAGTAAACATGAAGGGAAGCCAGGAGGTGGTGGTGTCTCCTTTACCCAATTTCCTTCTTCCCTCATCCTCCCCTGTTCTACAGATTATTTCCCTATGTATCCTCCCCTCCTTTAGAGGCTCCTCCCACCAGGTCTAATCCATTCCCAAAACAACAAGCATCCTCTCCTGCCCTCCTGCCCATGAAGCCTTCTCTTGGGTTGCTCAACCTGGGGGAAAGGGGAGGGAGAAAAGGAGAGGAAAAGGAGCCAGGCCTGGGCCTGCCTTGGCTCCCAAAGGGTTTTGGACAGTTTAAGCATGAAGGATCTAGCTCAGAGCTAGGAGTGGCATTCTTATCATGACCAAACACTTGGAGGCAGCCTTTCTCTTGCCATTAGAGAAGCCTCTCATCACATGTATGGGATGTTGGGGGGTTATAACAGGCTTGCTGATGCCTGGGAGAAACATCACTGTGTGCTCAGCCTCCTACATCCCTCTCTGGGCAAGTGCAGGAGGCCACTACAGAAGGTGGGGTCCCCACCAAACAGACCCTTTGGGTCTGACCTGGCACAGCCTCTCTTCTGTCTGACAACAACTTACGTCTGTCTCATTTCCCCAGCACAGGCAAACCATGCAGGCAGGGAAAGCAGGCAGTTGCTCTCTCTTCCTACACCTCTCCGCCTCCCTGCCCCTCTCTGGTGTAAATTTTGAGGAAAGGCTTTTGGAAATTTTTGTAGATGCCACTTTCCCTTACAACCTCCATAAAGAGGATCAATTTTGCTTAGCTGCAAAAGGTTATTACACCAGGAAATACTGGGGAAGGAGCACATCAGGGCAATGATGTTACCACAGAAGGAGAGAGACCTCCTACCCTTTGTTTCAGTTTTTGTCAGTTTTCTTACCAAAATCTGAAACAAACTACATGACAAAATATTTTAAAATGAATTCTCAGCTACTATGCAGAAGCCACAATCAGTGTATGTTACAGCTGAAAGACAAATGGCAGGATATAATCTTCTCTTCAGATTGAAATTCTTGTGTTGTTTCATTTTTCACTTTAATGGACAGCAGTATGTTAGTCTGATGCCATACAGAAGTGTTTTACCTCTTTTGCAAAGATATTTTGATCAAAAGATGGGGGGCAGAAAAAAAGGAAGGTTAGTAACTGCAGATTTCTAGAGCCTTTTTATCTAGGAACTAGGGAAATATCTTCCTTTGTTCTTTTTTTTTTTTTTTTTTAAACCACTGCCCCCTTTTCCAAAAATCATTAATTCTTTATCAGTTGCAGTAGCAGTGCTAGTGTTTTCTACAGAATGTCATGGGGAGAGACACACACACACTGCATTCAGAGATCTGCATCAGAAATTGGACTCACTAGAGCAAGAAAGAACCTTAAATGATCTCAGTGGGGAGAGTAGAAAAGAGGAAGGGTACAAAGATGCTTCGAAAGATATGTGATTAATTCTGTTCTGTGCTCGAATTTTAAACCAGCCTAGATTCTTCACTGCTTTAAGGAAGAATTTCTGATCTTATGTTACTGAGGAAAACTAAAACATTTTCATAAACATTAGTTCAGTTTCATGGACAGGAAACAAAACAGTAAGAAAAATCTTGCCATTTTATGGAAACATTAATCTTTAAAAGCTACCTTCGGGAAAGCTGGTGCTTTATCGCCTGACAGTCAGAGTCCCAGACACGTGAGCATAAGTAGATGACTATTCTGTGAGATCAGGCAAAAATCAAGAGACAAAAAAGCTTTGGAAAATGTTTTTGATGTACAAGCAATAGTAGAGTATTTATAGCTGTGGTGATATGTGGTTGCAGTTCCCGAAGTAATGCCCACGTGTCTCTGGGCCAAAAAAGAAATCAACATTTAATGCATGTCAATATTCAGCTATGTTTAATGATACCATACAGAGTTCTCTGCCATACATCTCCCAGTGGACCTTACCTCCTCCTCTTTAAGCTTTTGTCTCCGTTTTTCTTCAACGGCTGCTCTCTTCTGCTCCTCTCTCTGCCTCTGTTCCTCCAGTCTTCTCCATCGCTCCTCCATTTGCTTTTCATATTGAAGTTTTGCTCTTCTCTCCTTCTCCAGTATCTGCTGTTCCCTAGCAGCTTAGGCAGAGAAAAAGGTGCACTTCACTTTATGCAAATTTTCTCCTGCTTCAAAATTATTTCGTAACATGACACAATAGAGTAAAACAAATACAAGTACACAGGGTTTTAGTCCACTGAGATAAAAAATACAGTGCACACAAGTGCTGGAATGATTAGTAAATCTAAGTGATTTGCTCAATAAGTAAACGGGGAAGCCCTTTGTATACAAGGTGACAATTTGTGCCCCTTATCTATATAAAACCAGTGTATAGAATAATTAACAACACTTTTTGGTTTATGTTTCAAATCCTTCTGTAGCTTAAAGCCAAATTCTTATTTCAGACATAACAAATGTTCCCAGTAGATTTTAAAGTGAACCAGTTATATACGTTGAAGCAAAAGCCCTTGGAATTTCTTTAAAACTGTGCTCCTCATTATGGGGCTGCCTTCAAAATAAATACATGAAAATAACACATGCTAATTTTTCTATGAAGCTTTGAAAATACACCATTCTGTTCATAATTGCATGCTACATCATTATCCACTTCTGCCTTTTTGCACGAAAAAAAAAATTACTTCTGTTATTGAGAGTTTGCCCAACTAAAGTCATAATGTTCTTTAGACATTAGCTTCCTGTTACAGAAATTCAGACTGCAACATTACATACAGGACTGTTGCTTCAAGTTTACATAGGAGAACAAGTAGCAGAAGTTAAGGTGACAAATCATGAGGAAAAATCCACTTCTCATGCATGTGTATTCCACAATAAGGCAGGAGAGAGTTCAGTAAGCATGCCTACATACACGCAAGCCTGTAATATCACATACCAAGACACATACAGCTGATATCAAAGAAGGAACATTCTCACAGTTGCCAGGCTAAGAACTTGAAAGTTAGGGAAAGCCAGAATTAACACTGTTTATACAAGAGCTTGTCCTTCATCATGCTCACCTATTCAGCCTCAGTCTGCTTCTTCAGTTACTGTTTCCTTGTACAGCAAATTTTCACGCTTCTAACTCTCTCTCAGTATCTTCCCTTCAGTCCTGGGCTCTTGCCCAGCCATCTCAATTCCTTCTTCTCAGATCAGTCTTTTTCCCTCAGCTCCTGCCCCCAGACTTTTTAACCACAGCCTTGACCTTCAGTCACTCTTACCCTCACGCCACCCTCAAGCCCTTGGTTTAAAGCCAGAGTCCCTTCAACACCAGACCCTTTTCCAACAGTTGCTCTTCTTTCCCCTGAATACTGGATCCCCCTAAAATACTTCTTCCTCACATCCAACCCGCTTTACAGAAACCTTCTACCTTATTCTTGGTTAGAAATACAGTTGACGTTGTCTTCCCTTCCCGCCTTATGAGAATTCACTATCCCCCCCCACCCCAGGACAGGGCAGTATGAGAGGGGTGTCAGTGCTGCAGGCAAGCCTGAGCTTGCACATATGAAGAATCAGACTTGTCAACAGATAGTTACCTCAGAGACAGTGGAAGACAAGTGACTAGTCGCTAATTGCTAACAACTACTAGCCATGTCAGGTAGAGCAGGTGAAAACAGCATGCTGGAGTTGATAAAAAACAAAAACAAAGTGAGGTGTCCAGAGACTGTGCTAAGATTACCTTCTGAGTAAGTAGGTGAAACCTGGGACTGATTTTGGACGGAGAGGCAAACCATCCTGTTGTCATGGTTACACATACAATTCTTGTTTCTTAATTCAGGGATGCTAAACCACTGATTCATGAGTTCTGGCTTTGGTGAAAAGGTTATTCCATATTGCTGCAAAGTACCTGCTGGCTGCATAAAGATCCGCCCTTCTGGGGACCTTCCTGCTTTTTTTCTGAACTTCTAAAAGAAATCTACCACAGAAACTGTGACCAAAACCCAGAACTCTCCATTCTAGAAATGGTCTTAACCCTAAAAAAGTATGTTTCCAGAAGACACGTATGATATTTGGAGACAATAACTGCAGCCAACACCTTCCAAATTCCCTTGGCCAACCACTCCCAGATTCTCCAGCTTTCAGTTTCCCTCTCATCTCCTCTTCTGCTTTTTAATCCAAGTTCTTTCCAATCTACTCATTGTGTCACTTTCTCAGGAACCAGAGAAGGGATAATCAAGGGGACAGAAGAGATAGTCTGGACTGAGTATACCTGGAAAAGATGTGAACTACAACTCGGGCTGGGGCACGCCCCATATGGACAGAACCTCTGGGGAGGATAAGTACTAAACACCAGCAGATTTTCACAGGAACTACCAAAAGGAATATTGCTCACCAAGCCCATGGTACTAAAAAATGTCAAGTCCCTGGTCTCAAGCCTCAGGCTTTGTCAAGAAATGGTCAACACTTTGTTTATTTATTGCAAGAAAAAAAAAGCATTTTCCCGTGATTCTTTTCACTGATGTCCATACTGTTTTAGTTGACATTTCATCAAAATATATGCCTAGCCCAAATTTTACAAAATCATAAAACACTGACAATTCCTCCTGATAGGTATTGTCAGGTAACTTTAAGGAACAGCGCTACTGGTCTTTCTTGTTATTCCAATGAGGAAAAATGAAGATAACTGTTTAACATTTTTTATATATACACGTAGATATAGAAAGTCCAAATCAATGTTGAACAGTTAATTTCATTCATACATAAAAATGAAATTAACTATGTATACACACACCCCCCCTTATACACATGTTTTTAGATATCAATTATATATTTTTATATGTAATATATATATTGCAATTTCCTCCACATTTCTCTGGAGGTATTAGTAGATTAAAAATAACTATTTTAAAAACTCTGAAATAAATTCTTACGTTATTCAGGAAATGAATTAATTTTTTTTCTCGTTCTGTTGAAAGAGAAATTTTAAAACTTATGGAAAAGTATCTGCTTTATGCCATACTTAACAACTCCATGAGATCTCTTACTATGGCTAAGACTTAATAGACTAAAATTGAGGCTGTTTCACCAAATCATCTTACATATTATCCTGAGTATTAGTCAAGGCTTATTTAGTATTTTTACAAGTCGGAATCCTAGCAGTCAGCATCTTGCACATAAACCTATATTCAAAAGTACATAAATCAAAGAAGAAAGTCAACTTGTAACTACAGAATATTAAATACTCGAATGGGAATCAAAGAAGACATAGATTAATTTATTTTTTATAATTTAATTCAAAAGTAGTAATATAAGTGATAAAGACTAGGAACAGATTGAACCATAATGTTTAAAATTCAGAACAGAAAAAAATGCCACATTAGTAACTTAAGCGTATTAAAACATATACATAAATAATACATACACCTCCTGCCATCTTACCAAGGTATTTCTCCCTTTCTTCTCTTCTCTCCTTTGCCAGCCTTTGTCTTTCATCGGTTTTTAGAAATCCATCAATGGCTGAAGTCAGAGAGAGAAAGGAAAAAAAAAAGTGTTAGTAAAACTAAAGAAGCACCCAAAAGAACTAAAAAAACCCCACCAAAAATAAATCCTATCTACTGCATTTAACAAATCCAACAACAAAAAAACCGATTTTGCACTTGTATGTGGGTTAACAAACTGGTATTTGGACAGTCTCCCACCTACTGCTGAACTCCAAGCACAGTTCCTCAGTGTACATGCCCGACTCCTCTTCTCAGAACAAACAAGCATGCTGTTAGCGCTTGCTTGAAAACTTTCTTGTGAAAAACCGTAAGGATGCAACTAACATGTATTCATTTTTGTTAATAACCTCATTTTAAAGTTTTTGGCTAAAAAAAGAAAAAGGTAGTTCAGGAAAGCAGTAAAAGGGGTATGCAGCTCTCTTACAGTCTACATGCTGTGTGGAGTCCCAGCCTTCATATTTATGGCTTAACACAGCCCCAAAGCTTCCTTGCCCACAGGAAACCACTAGCACCACCTCATTTCAACAACCAGCAATTAGCACTGGACGAGGCTACGGCAGCAGCAGCCCTCCCGCCCTCCTTTCCAGGTAGGAAACACTTTGTTTCCTCCTCGAGTTGGTATCTAAAAGCAGGTTACTTGTTTGGGAGCAGGTTGCCTAAGGATGTTTTGTACCTGAATCCAGACACCCCAGTTCTTCGCACAGCATGAGCCACTGAAAAGCCCAATTTAAGAAGGCAAGGCAGGCAGAGCGTGACACACGAGGAGCCTCGGGGTCACCTGCCTGCGTGCCCTGGAATGAGCAGCCAGATGGACCTTCTGCAATACCATGGGTAAGCTCACCAGCTTAGTGTCTTGACAGACCAGCTAGAGGATGGTATCCTTTTAAAACAGCTGACAGAGCCTCCAGTGCAAACAGGCACTGTGTCTCACAGCAGTTTACATCCTTTGCAATCATTATTTGGGCTCCCTACTGAGTTACTGAATTATAATTAAGTCCCCTTCCCTTTTGCTCTAAGAATTGCAGTTGTTAATTTCATCAGATAAATAGGAGTGGAAAAGTTACTTAGACTGTAACCCGAACTCTCTTGCTGGCAAGTCCCACTGGCAGTCTCCTCTCTGAGGGCACCCTGTCTGTGGGAGCAAAGATTTTGCATAGCAGGTGCCTTTCTGCAAAATGCAGAGTTCTGCAGGAAGGCTGAAAACCAGCCTCGGTGGTCCCTTGTGACTGGTGAAAAGCGCAGGTCTCAGCTGTCCCCCATTAGCATAACAGCTTGCTGTTTCCCCAAGCAGCACCTTCAAACATCATCTCTAATCCTTCTCTGCACACACAGACGGCAACTACCCGACAGCAGCCAGGCCTCTGGAAAATTGCAATTATAGCTCCCAGCTGGTTAATTACAAACAGAATTTGTGGGTCAAATACATATCTATTTATTACCGAAGACTCATGCTACTTCCATACTAGTCTGCTTGTTCGTTTGCTTCGCTGCCATGTACTGTCAGATTTGATAAGCAAGGAGGAGAGGAGAGGAGGCGGCTCAGTAAGGAGAAGGTTTGCAACTACTTTGAAGGACCCTGCCATCAGTAGCCAAGAAGGGGAATCCTGTTGTCAGCATAGTTAAATTACAGCTCCAATGGAAAGTTCTTCAGTGATCTGAAAGTCAAAACATCATGAAACGTACAATTTAGGCTACAAGCAGCGGAGGAGGAGAAATCAAGACTGGATCAAGAGCCCAAA
>NW_009646395.1:454087-501015 GCF_000708025.1 Charadrius vociferus | reverse complement strand
TCTTCTGCGGCAAGGGACATAACTCAGATGGAGAGGTGGAACCCAAAGTATGGAAACTAGGATGGGGATAAACTGGAGGGATGGGGAGAGGAACAGCAGAATAGTCCATGTCCATGGATTATGTTCACAAAATCCTGCACTGACTCTGACTCTCATCACTCTCCTGCTTTCAGCAACTGTGAAACCCACTGGCATAAATACATCCCATTACGCTTTTCAATAAAATTACAGCAAACTTATCTCTACTTTGATTGCCTCATGAACGTGACTGGCAGAAGTGGACCTAAAAGCTCCGGCCTTGCTGACAACTGCCCTAGCTACCCAAAGCTGATGCACAATTTTTCAGGTTGGCTTTCTCAAGAGTTCAGATGTCTCAACATGCCCCCACAGGTCATATTAAAAGATCAAGGCTATAATACTAGATACTTAAGAAATAAGAACGTATCAGAATTGAAGCAGCTTGCACAATTCCTTATTTTGCCGCCTTTTACACATATATTATGCATTTTTCCCTTTTAGGTCCCTTCGCTTATTCAATGCAAAGGATGAACCTCTTCAAGAGGTGAACCAAGTTCAAAGTGACTACTGCTTCTTGCTTTATTTCTTTCTGAAACTGGAAAGTAGACAGAACTATAATCTGAAGTCTGTCTTGGAGAACAGCACTCCAGACCTAGCTATGTCACAGGCGAGACAACAAATACCTGGAATTGGTGTGTTGCACACGTAATGAGCAGCAATGTGCAAAAAAAGATGTGGAGGAAAATAGCAATCTAATAAATACAGGCATCAAATGCATATGCATGCAGCAAGGGTAGCATTAAAATAGCACAGGCATCCTCAGTACTGACATTTCTTAACTCAAGTATTTGACTTCACAAATCAGCATGCCTGCCAAAAATCAAACATTTGCTTGCCTTCAGAAAGTAAATATAGCTTTGAAGGACAGAATAACTATTCCCTGGATAATAACTTGTATCTTGGGACGATTTTTAAGGCAAAACTTAGCGTATTTACTGCACATCTTCATATAATATACATTATAAATGTAATGTGCACAGCAATTACCTGCAGTGAGAAACTTGATTAATGACGGGAATTCAAATTCTGTTTGGTAAAGCAGAGAGCAAACAGCAAGCTGGCACAGGTAACTACAACGAAAGTAGCGTAACGCCACCTCTGTTTCATACCATGAAGTGCCAGCAGAGGGCAGAACAAGGTTTAAATGAAAAAGAAAACCCCACAGCAAAAAAGCTTTCACTGTGATAAGTGACCTCAGGTTAGTATTCTGTACACTCAGCTTTATCCTGAGCCTTCCTCATATTTACAGCTCAGCCTCGGATCCCTCGGTTAGAAAGGTGTGTAGCAGCAGATGACACGGTTAAGAGTCAGGACGTAACTGCAGGCCGGTTGTGCCTTCTGCCAACCAGAGTAACGAATGCAAAGAGACGCTGGCAGAAAATTCACTAATAACCCTTTATTCCCAGACTTGCAGAAGAGTAAGGAAACTGCCCAAGTAACAACATCAAAGGTGTTACTGTAAGGAAACACGTACACACATGCACACACAAATTGCTGCTACTTCTACTCCTTCTCACAGCACTCCCCAAAAGCCCCTTTTCCAAAGAGTCCCACTCTCAAAGGCATGCATCTAACCGCTGAGCTAATTCCTTAAGATTGTGCTTCATTTTTCCACCAAAGAGGGTCAGCTGCTCCCCCGGGACTTTGTTACAACAAGCATCTGTCTAAATAAAAAGACCATAACTTTAAACTGGTTAAAATGTCAACAGCAGTCCTGCAACAGTAATACACCAGCTAACGCTGCAGGACTCTTTCAATACTTTAATGTTACTTTGAAATAAATATTCACAGAAGCAAAAACTGACAGGTTAATGCTGCTCCAACCTTTTTTGATGGGCAAGGCAAACCTATTCAGACTGATGAAACAGTGCCAGAACACGTCCACACACACTCTACTCTGCTCCACATATTGCTTGTGTAAGCCTCTCGGTGGTTGCTCAAGACAGAGAGGAAGGTTGTCCTGTCCCGATGAAACACAAGGAGAGCTCTTTTGAAATCTGTATCCTGTTTCTGGCTGAGAAAACAAGTACTTGAGCAGGACAATCAGGTTACTGGAAGCGGAGAAGGACCAACTGGCTGCTTGGACACCTCCTCTCCTGAAATTTGCACCTGAGTAACTGCCAGCAGGTTGGGCCTCTGTTCATTTATTGTTATTTTCCTACTTCGTTGTTGAACCCACATGCACTTCTGCCCTCTGTAAAATCCCACCGTATTTGGGTTTACAATATATTTATATATAGCAGGTATCGAAGCCCTTGATAGCAGGCATCCCAACACAGAAGGAAAGCCAGCTCTACGCAACAGTATTCAACGTACCTAGACCTTTGGCCATCCTACATGACCACGTTCAACACATTTAGACCTTCACCCATTCTACATGACTCCGTCCAACATTTTCAGACCTTTGCCACAGCATATGTCATCTACACTGACGTTGCTGTGTTGTGGAATTCCCAGTTTGAATGCAGTTCTGCCAATGGGTGGCCTTGCCAGTGATGTGGCCAGGTGGCCTCTATAGCAGACCAGACCAGTCTGAGATATCACGGCACTTACACCCACCATTCTGCTCGCAAACTCTGTTGTTTCAAACAATATATTCTCAATCTATAAAATCAAGGTTTTGCTCCCTAAAAATCCTGCTTTCTTTCCCATAAGACTGTTCTTTGACACAATAAAGAACAGACTTTTCTACCTGCCACTGCTTCCCTCTGGGTACCACTGAATGAAGAAGTGTTATGTTCAAGTTTTCAATTACTGACTATGCTCTGAGGGGAAAAAGGCAGAAAACTGCATGTGACTGTACCTGGATGACACTTTCTATTGGCAAAAGGTACTTTTTCTAAATTTTAATTATGGTATATCGCCAAGAGGCTTTTGGGTAGAGTCAACATGCAAGCAACACAAGGGCTTTGCAGCTATGTTCAGTAAAGTTTAGTGGATTGTCCTATTTTTTGATAATTGTATTTTTAAAAGTCTTCTTTAATTAAAAAAATCTGACTATTGCATTGTACTCAAAAATCTAAACACAAAGAATCAGAATTTTTCCAGTTTCAGTTACTTAATTTTGTTTGCCAGGCTGGATTTCAAATATAACCAGAAAAGAAAAAATGGACATTTTCCATTACGTCTAATTAAAATACCAGGATGGCTATCTGATATTATAAAGATGTCAAGTTGATGAAGTCATTAAAGGCAGACTCAGTTGCCAAACACAGCGACATTCCAGACACCCCAGGCTAATTGTCTTAGAGGTGGCCTGGCAGATAGGACAGAGAAGCTGTCAGGGACCTGCACGCTCTGGTTAAACGGCTAAGACACAAAGTGTCACCAGGTGCTTGCTTTATGTTCGTGATCCCCACCCTGAATTTTCAAATTAATGTTTGAATCAAGAACTTCAGCAGTACACCATACTAACACAAAGATTACAGTAGCAAAATATATCATACCCGTCTGTTTATTTAAGTTTAAGGTGAAAGCACTCCAAAATGCTGGCCAAATAACTTTAAAATTATATATAAAGTATATATAACCATGTATATAACCAAGTATATATGACCATGTATAATAACAAAAATATCTTAATTACTGCATAGGGAGGAAAAACTTGCTAAAATATAAAATGCAGATCTTTTCAGTTCTGCATGAGCCCACAGACACCTAATCAGCTCCATGGCATTGTGTGCTTTACGGATCAACAGTGTGCACAGCCCTAACAGTGCCCCACGGAGACTCTGCTATCAGGCAGACACAGCAGACGCATCTCAAGATCACTCAGAAGACTGATAAGATACCTTAGCAGAATGTTTTTACTTATGAAAAGGCTAGATAAATAATAACACTAGATTAATAATTGAGTTTACTGAACAAGTCCCTACTAGACAGCCTACCACGCAGTAAACACACACAGAGTGGCATACACACACAATGTCGACGTGTGTTCTACACTGCCGTTTTATTCATGTGCTTCTGTAACTTGTCAGGCAGACAGGAGTTTGGAGGCTTAACCAGAGCTTGCCAGTGTCTTTCTCCCAGATTTAACACACACAAACATTTACAGCTGTGTTTTTCAAATTACACCAGACCCCAGGCCCATTTGGAATCTGTAGGTAGGATCTTCCTACCCTTCCAGCCTGTCCCTTCAGCTTCGTACTGCAGGTAATTACAAAAATTGCACAAAAAGGGAGGTGAGTGGTGGAAATTCAGACATAACTTAACCATGGTGTTCTGGGTTTTTTTACCTTCAGTTTCTTCAGAAGAAATCCTGCATCACTCATGAAGACAGAAATTATATATATCATTATATAGTGATATATATATATGATTTCTATAATTTCTAAGTTCAGCAGTTACTTTAAAAACTCTGTACTCCTACCTTTGTCAATACAGATCCTGTTCAATCCTTTCAACCTTACTACAGTTGAAAAATTTTGTCTTCAAAAAGAAGTCTGTATATATGTGAACACGTATTATGCATGAACAGAACTTTTATTCAAGTAGATATAAAAATGTTAATCTTGTGTTCTGTAATATTTTATTCATGAATAGTAATTTTAATAGCAGAAGCTGATTCCATTTCATAACTATTTTTGTATTTATTGTTATGACTGCAACTAACTTGAAAACACCTTCAGTAACTTCACTTGAAGCTGAAATGAAAAACTATGCTCCAGCACTTTTAGAAGTAGTGTCATTTCTCTGAAAAGTTAATTTTTGCAGCATACTTGCAAACACATATGTGCTCAGTTAACTATTAAATGGTGGATGTGTATGTCAGATTTTACATGCTGCAGAATAAAGCCTATGCAAAGACACTTAGAGATGGTAAACAGGGATAAAGGACATACCTGCCTTTCCATCCTACTCCAAGGGAGTATATTATACTCCCTTTTTCTACACTAATAACACTTTCCAAGTCGACTCACAAAGGGGACTGAGAAAGGAGACAAAAAAAGAAGGGGCTTCCCTTTTGCTTATTATACATCTTTCATCCAGCATGGACCCATGAGATTATTCCTCTGCTAGAAGACAAATGGGAAACTATTGATAATAGCCTCATATAAAATATTAAGACAAAATAAAATGTTCACACATGTAAACATTATGTCCAGAGCCTTAGCTTACAGTTCTTGAATGCTCTAATGCTAGCTTCAAAGTAGCTAGCAGCCATCCATCAAAGTAGGCACAGCTCTACCGCTGGCTCCAACTAGATATTCATGCTGCTCCTCCTCTCATACATGTCTCAAGAATTTTATCTTTTGCAGATATCAGCAGTAGAATTTAGCATCAAGATATTGCTAACAAAAAAAGTCAAGAGTTGACCAACAATTATTAAATTAGATGAAAGGAGAAGAAAAGTACAAAAAAAAAAAAGGTCTGGAGGTTCTCATTTATTTATAATTGTTGCTACTAAAATGTCTAGTCGTTTTCCTAATTGCAACAGATTTGAGTTACACATTTGCAGTAAGATCTAAGCTTACGGACAATTTCCAAAGCTGCTTTATTAAAAAAAAGGACACTGTAGAATATCAGAATCACAACTATGAATTATTTTTAAGACTTAACCTTTAAAGTAGTCTAAAGTCTGGGGGCCTTGTTTTTTGAGTTGAGAGGGTTTTGGGAGGGTTGAGGTTTGGGGATTTTGTTTGGGTTTTTGGATGTTCCCCACACACACGCACACCTTGCTTTAAAAAAATATTTTTTTTCTAGTAAATGTAGAAATTCTCATTGTAAAAGACATAATCAAATTTGAAGATGCACTTATTAAGACATAGGAAGATTATGGCTCCTAAAATTGATCCGGTCACAACTTTAATTATGTTATCAGAAAAAGCCCTCAAGAATATTAACCAAAAATAGTAACATAGCCCCTTTACCCCTTCAGATACCTAACTATACAAGATTTATAATGAGGAGTGGAACAAGAGAAGAGCCTAATCCAAAAGGAATTCATACATTCATGACACTATCTTGATAATGGATTCATCCTATACACACACAATCTGCGTCCAAGGAAAGCCATCCTTTTCAAACCTGCTCCCCGAGCAAGTAAATAATCTTAAAATTCAGGGGGGTGGGAAACAGGACAAATTAGCAACTTTCCGGAAGGAAAGACTATGCATTCTGGAATGGATGATAAAAAAAGGAATAAACAAAAAACAAACTCACAATTAACACTTTTAAACTAACGGAAGTAGGGTTTGCCAAGGAATAATTGCTGGCACTAGCTGAAATTTATATACTAAAACAATAAGCAAACCCCCAAACCCCAAAGCTATAAGCATTGCAAATGCAAACTTTTTTTCCACTACAAATATTTTTTCTTCTTTAGTTCACTCACTGCGTATCTCCTGAATTAGCAACTGTCCCAACATGTATTTGGGATTTATGCATTTACTAACTTGCACAGACTAGTTTCACTGACTTCAGCAGAACTACTTTGTTAAAACAGAAAAGATGGAAATATCTTGTTAAGATCAAGAAGCCCTTGCATGCCCCACCCAAGTTTGAAAAGAGGTCCTATCACTCATGTACGAACATAGTAAATGAAAAACGCATTTGTTGGAAGGCGAGTATCTATATATACTCTAAAGAGCTTGCCTAGTTCACTTCATCTTACAACCTTTGCAAGAAAAAGCCTCACTGTAAGACAGTAAGCCTCAAGTCATAGTTATTTTGCCTGAGTTATCTAAGGGAAGTATTTTAGGATCCTATATATTTGTTTCTCCATATCAGTGAATTCAACCTGAACAACTTCATTTTAGGAACACACACAACAAAATGAAAGAAATTCAATTTCTTTCCAACAACTTTCGTCACCAAAATGAACTAGAAACAAAAGCTTTGCTTCTATAGTATAGTCTAGCACACTTCAATTCCTCATTAAAAGTGTTTCTGGACTTGCAATACACATGTATGTATTAACATCTGTGGATGTTATATACTTATTATTAGGTATTAGATAATCAGAAACTCAGTGAAAACTAGCATTTTGCTGAGAGATTCAGGTATTTTTAAGATCAGCAAATGAGATGGAAACTCTAAGTATCCATTTCTCCCACCTGCAGCTAGCTTGTAATCCCCAAATGCACATTAAAACCGACTTCCTATTCAAGTTAATTGGCTTTGCTGGCGTATGGCACCTTACGCTTTGGTGGTTTTACAATTTTCACTGCTGTGTTACACTCCTAAATGGCAGCTGAAGTGCGTGAAGACAACAGAAGCAAAGAGAGAGCACAGAACTGCTTTTCCAGATCCAGGTAGCAAGAGCTTTTGTGGAAGTCTTCACAGTGACTGCAGTCTTGCACAGCCCCCACGTGGGGAAGAAGATCACCTGCACCTCAGGTGCACCATTCCTGTAGTTTTACTGTGATGTTTTTCGCTGAAAACGATGAACACTTACTCAAACCTTTGCAGCAATTTCCAATGCTGCAATTTAAAACCAAGGGGTGCAGAAGCCTGTATTTGCAAAGTTCGTTATCTGGAGAAAACAGGCAGCTTACCCAATGCAGACACTCAAAAAAGGTTAAGAGCATAGTGGGCAGAGCTCCTGTCTTCATGCTCAGGCTCTTTGGTACCACTGGCCTTGCGACCCGAGCGATGCCCCCCTTTAGCAGCAGGCAGTCGGGCTGCCTCCACCCACAGGCCAGGCTTCCCTGCAGCCCACCGTGCCAGCAGCCAGGACACCGTCTTAAAATTCTGCTTTGCTGCGAAGAGGAAAGTTGGGATGATTTTCCCCACTGCGGCAGTAGCCTGGAGCGTGTGTCAATCTGTCCAGCTCAAGGCACTGAAGCGCACCGCTGAAGTCCATTATTCTGCTGCCAGAGCTCCTTTTTTCCAAAAAGAAACTTTCACAGCACTGGTACAGAGCAGCTGCATATCTCTAATTTCGGGTAACTTTGGTGTCACAGGACGAGGTTTCAGGGGAAGCCCCGGCAGTCCCTGTACACTCCGCCTTCCTGTGTGGTCTCTGCCTGCAGGGCTGCAGGGCAAGGCAGATGGCCATGGGCCTCTCCAGGAAAGCAACTGATTCCAGATGGGCCAGTCGGTAACAAAAAAAAAGTCCTATAATCAAACTCTTAATTAACCTGTAAGTCAAAGCATCCATACAAAAGCGTGACATGGAAAAACTGCAGCCTGCTTTTAAACCAGCCTCAGCCAGAAAGCATTCTTCTGGAGCCCCGAGTAAAAATGACGACACAGATTTGTCAGTATATTCTCATTACCTGTATTAAAAAAAAATTAAGGATAATCCCTGAAGAAATTATAAAACAAGGTTACTATCCACAAATAAAGAGCTCACACTGGGGAGACAGAGGACTGGTGAATGTGCACTTCAGAAATGGCAATTTGTACAGTGTAGCATTGACTTTCCAGCGAAGGGCAACCAAGATGATTGCGGGATTGGAGCATCTCCCTTATGAGGAAAGGCTGAGAGAGCTGGGACTCTTTAGCCTGGAGAACAGAAGGCTGAGGGGAGACCTTATTGTTGCTTACAAGTATCTAAAGGGTGAGTTGAAGGAGGATGGAGCCACACTCTTCTCGGTGGTTCCCAGTGACAGGACGAGGGGCAATGGGTGCAAGTTGGAACATAGGAAGTTCCGTTCCAACACACGGAAAAACTTCTTTACAGTTCGGGTGGCAGAGCACTGGCACAGGCTGCCCAGGGAGGGTGTGGAGGCCCCTTCTCTGGAGATTTTCAAGACCCGCCTGGATGCAGTCCTGAGTAATGTGCTCTGGGCAATCCTGCTTTAGCACGGGAGTTGGACTGGATGATCTCTAGAGGTCCCTTCCAACTCTGAAGACTCTGTGATTCTGTGTGACCTTAAACAATCCACTGCACATGTATGTCTAATTTCAAGTCCAATTTAATAGAAACTGCAACAGAGGTATCTGTGCACTGGGATTTGTTCTGAGTTGTAGAAAAGGTGTATTTAGAGAATGAAGAAAACACATTTGACTTTTAACAATGTACAGAGACACGAAGGGTTGCCAGCATGCCCTTTAGTTCCACAATATGTCTAAGGTTTTTTTCACAGACAGCACAATTAACTTTTTAACACTACCTTCATTTCTCACTATACCCTGCCCTCCATCATTAAGTCAGCAATGACTCAAGATCTGGAGAAGGCTTTAGGGTGTTTCTCTTCTGTTCTTTGTGGTGAGCAAAATGAATATAGAGCATTTAACAAAAGAAGAATCCATTTGCAATTTTCCATTTATATATGTTATTATACATGGCACGCACCTATCAAGCACTAACCTAAATAACCTGGTGCATTGCTAAAACAGCATATTATTCCACATAGAAGCAGCTACCAGGTATCAGATGTAGAAAGCACATTCTCCCTGTGATTTGATAAAAGCTTTAAAAAAGAAGCAAAGCTGATTAATCCAAAGTAGACATGATCAAGGAAACTTCATCCTCTGTGAACATGACTACAATTAGGAGCGAGAGTTAAAATGTTGCTTTTACTGTGCTTCACACTAATAATTTGATTCCCATTGATTTATTCAAGGGAGAGGAAGAACATCCATTGATTATCAAACCAAAACCAATTTATTCTAGAAACATGCATAATAAAGCCTCCTAAGGAGGAAAAGCTTTTACAATTAGATATCTGTCTTTAACCTTTTTTCTTGCATTTTAGTAGGTGTACTGTGCCAATGTACTTCATATTAATAACATTATGTATAGATACATAGTTTTAACTATGTTTCTGGTCAGTTTATCAAAGTGTATGTCATATAGCTCCTGCTTTTGGACACCTCAGTCTTGTCCCCTAGATATAGTTCTTCATAAATCATATAATTTAGTGGTGGAATCTGAATATTTGCCCTTTTAAACCCAGAACATGAACTTTTCACTCTGGCGCTTACGCAGTTATTTGATCTCATCTGAGAATCTAATCCTTCTAGGTCTAGGTCCTTCAAGAGCCTAACATGTCCTTGTTGCAGATTCTGCCTAGTTTTCTACCTGCCCTTTAGCCGTGAACTTCTGACTCTCAAGCAACATCAAGCATGAAGCTTTCAGTGCAAGCGATTCCACCTGCAAGACACTGCTGAGACTTGACCAAGCACTGTCAACCTCTCTGGCCCCCTCACTGGCCCAGACAAGTAGAACAAAAATATTAAATTCACGTACATCCTTTTTACATAATAGATGCATTTTTGTATGATCATTTATAATGATTTTTCTTGATCCAACTATTTCATATTAGCCGCTGCACCTTGAGAACGTTAATCGTCTCTGTTAAAAACCAAAAAAACCTCCCCAAACGACAAAGCTCCAAAAGCAAGAACCTCATTCAACTCTTACTCTTGAACCATGTTAAAGGGTCTGAATTACTTAGAGCTCGTGCATGTCTAGGAAATATCCTGAAGTGGAGATTGCCTTAACACTGACACAGGCAAACTGATTTATGCATGGTGCTGGTACAGCCTGTTGAAGGAGTCCACGACTGCCAGGGGACAAAGAGAAACAGTCACAGCTATAGCATTGACACACATTGGGTCTCACTCACCTTGCCTAAATCCTGCTCCATTCTGACGCAAAGACAACGTTTGCATTTTGTGGAAACAGACAGGATGGAATTTGATCTATTAAGTTAGTACTTGGAAGAATATTTTTCAAGGGCAAAGGACAGCATGCAGATGGACTGATACACCAATAACGCTGATCATTTGTGCATCCCTTGAAAGAGTTATGTGAACCTATGCTCTTAAGTAGTATTTAGTTGGATTTTCAGTACTTCAAAAAGTGTTAAAAAGATTAAATCTGCCTTTTTACCACTGCAAAAGACAAATCTTTGTTTAATCCATAATATCTCAGAGGATTACACACACTGAGTTCCCACTACAGTTGGCTTATTTGTTCATGCAAATTCAGAACACAAATCACATTACCTGTCAAGCTCTTAACCTGCAGAATAATTATTTAACCAACCCAAAACTTTTCTACACATGAGATGAGTGGATTGTGCACCCACTGATTTTTCAAGTCTCAGAAAGAGCAAGTTCTAGTCTTACATATTTTTGTAAATCTTTGTAAAAGCTCCAAATTCTTACCCTGAAAAAAAAAGGATAAAACAGAAGTGAAAGCTACCTGCACAAAGTGACTAAGCTGTATGCAAAGTGCTTAAATTATATGCAAAGATGAACACATACACTGAATCCAGGATTCACAGCACACTTACGCCAACAGAAAAAAGCCAATTAAAACATAGCAGGTCACTAAGCTTTGCAGTAAAGTAGTGCTTAGCACAAAGACTGGGTCCCATATTCAGGATCTTCTGTCAAAGTTCATCTAAACTTTGGCAGTGATGCGTAGCAAAGCTACACAGGATGAAGGAAGACTCCAGTTTGCACAGGTATCTCCGGTCCTCTTTTATGACCTTCATGGCCCCAAGAGAAAGGAGCTGAAAGATGTATTTAAGTCAATAACGTGCAATTATCACTGCCATGACAAGACCACCCCTGCCCTAGCTGAGGGGAGGTCCAGAGCATGAGCGTGTGCGGCAGACACGGCAGGGGCCAGGGGAGGACTACAGGGACTTGACTGACATTTCCCTTGGCATGATTATTTTACAGTCTTTAGACACACAGAAGCACTTGGCACATACACTCATGCTCTACAGGCATGGCGTTTTCTTTTGACTGTTACCTGAATTCAGAGACCAGAGACACTGGCCCAAACCATTATTTTTTAAGAAAATACAAATACTTAAGGAATGACATTTCTTGGAGTATTTTTGTTGATCCTTCAACTGTCTGGAGAAGACTCACTTGATTCACAACAAAGTCCAACACTGGCATGTAAGTAAGTGCTAGTTAGTAACTCAACATCAGCATCCAGACATTTTTAAAACTCTATACAAAACCATCAGAAATTAATTTAAAATGTTTTAACAAAAAAAAAAAAAGTTTGTATTTGTCCAAAATTACAAATCTCTATTAAAAGGCTTGTATGGGTCTTCCATCACGGTATAAGAAAACCTACTTGTTTTGTTCAAAGGCAAAATTTGTTTATTATTTTAGCCCTTATGCCTCTGTGTAAATATAACATGAATGCTGCTAGTTCTTTTACCTGTTCTGTAGCACTTTTCACAGCCAGTTTCTGTTCTCATTAGTATGTAAGGGCAGAGCTGGAAATCAGGCCCACAGAATCTTATTTTTCTGGTAACTCAAATTCTTCAAACAAGTGACTTGGAAAAAACCTCTACAGAGCACTAAAAAGCCTAGTTTCCTATGGGGCTGTGCCTAGACACCAAATTCTCTTGTGTCTATCAAGATGCAAGCTTCTGTTGAAGTCTTCTTGGAGGTCCGGGCATTTACAATCAACTCTCTCCTTAGAGTGGGGAATTTTATGTCATGTAACATGGGTTTTGCTCGTTCTGCATTCTGTGGCATCTCCATCTTTGCAGGAATATAGCATCCTTTAGACTGTAACTTCTGTCAAATTTGGTTGTACAGCTAATTATTGGTGAGAAGAAAGAAGGATGGACAGACAGATAGGTGTGATCCTCTATGCTTCATTTCCTTTTGAAGAAATACAGACAACTGAATTCTTGAAATTGTAGTCAGACACTTAAAACCCGTATCAAAAGCCTTATTCATTTGCATGCCTTGAAAATTACAGCATATTCAGTGTATGAGGACCCTACCCCAAGGGGTTTTTATCTTCAAGGCCCCAACTACTCACAACAGGATGGCCTTGGGAAAAAAGAAAACTCATAACTTAAGAAAATCCATCAAAAATTAGGGAAGTTGCTAAAAACAAAAAATGCAGAAATCTGCATGTCTTTTTTAAAGAACCTACTGGTTCAGAGAACAATTGATAACTCTTCTATACGTTATTTTCTGAATAACTAATATAGAATAAAGGCAACTGAAAAAATGAAAGGACATAGATTAGCCAAACGCCACAAAACACCCATTGTAACTTTTAGGAAACAACCATATGATGTTACACTGTATTGATTTTCAGAGCACCTAGTTAATTGCGCAACATTTAAACTGACAGGCTTGAAGAAAGGCAGAGACAACATATAAAATGAGCACTTTAAAAGAAGCTTAATCCAGTGTCATGACATCAAACTGCCAAGATAAACTGTCCAACGATAATGGAAGAATAATTTTCATCGGTAATTTCTTTTATTTATAAAAAGCCGAATAAGAAACTGCGAGTGCCTGCAGTGTATCAAAACAGCACTGTTCACCTAAAAAGCAGATGATAACAGATGAGCTTGAAGAAATTATTTGCATGGAACATAACAAGCTCTAAAAAGAAACAAAGATAATTATTTGCATAAGTGTACTAAGGTTGACGACGATTGCAGAATTCACACTCACAGTCTTCTCCTGTGGGAGATGCCACACTGAATACACCAAGTCTAATCACACAGTCAGACTTTTTTTTTGCATACAGATTTATTTAGTGCTATGACATAGTCCAGTAACACGTGATGTGAATGTGTACATTGAGATAAAAAGAAAGCTCTTCAATAGAGATAAACGCATGGTGAATGTGAGAAATTGAAGGTCACATATGCTTGGCAGGCAATACTTTGCTCTAATTGATTTCGAAAACACTCGAATGATGATTTTGCAATTAAGTGCTCTACTTATAATACAATGTAATTGTACGTTTTGGAAGATGAAGGCCAGTTAGCTTAATTTCGTCTAATGTGTGTTTAGACTCTAAGTCTACAATTAGCCTGTACATGGGTTAGGTGATATTTTCTATTTAAAATTTACTTTTTAATTTTCTCTTGTTCATTGTTCCTTCCTCTCCCCCTTTTCTGATGTGTCGCAATTGTGGTTTTAATAAAACAATTTATTGGCAGGAAATTTAACCTGACCAATCCTGTAAATAAAACAA
This sequence comes from Charadrius vociferus, assembly GCF_000708025.1. Classification (NCBI taxonomy): domain Eukaryota; kingdom Metazoa; phylum Chordata; class Aves; order Charadriiformes; family Charadriidae; genus Charadrius; species Charadrius vociferus. Next base: position 487,061 of record NW_009646395.1, on the reverse strand, counting down.
ACGTAGTTTTATTTGGCACGAAAATGTAGGTGTTTACAGCCAAAACTTCATAACTTAGAGTCCACTTCACACCAAAACAAGACAGCAAAATAATCCTGTTTTAATTCTTAAAACAGCTTGCGTGTCACCATCTTTCCCTGCCCCAATGTCAACACTAAATCCCAAACTATGTTCTTTCCTACTTGATTATTTTTTTCATGCCACAAGGCCAGTAAGATAGAAGGATCTAGTTTTATATAGTACTTCAGTTATTATGACATTTGTACTAATAAAACTTGCTGTACAGTAATTCCATAGCTGAGCATCTATTTACAATTCATTCCTTATCTTTGCCCTTAGTATCTCACTGGGGTCTCTACTGAGACAACCAGACTGTCCACTATGCACAGGCTGCCAGAACTTAATTACAGCTACAGAGTAGACAGATACAAAACCTTCCTCATTCCAAGAGCATCTTCAATTATTTAAGGCAATTCCTATTCTGGATCCTACAAAACTAATGGAGTTTTTATTTAAAAAAGTATCTTCTCAGCTATACCGCAGATGTAAACTGACACAATTTCACAACACAATCATAAAAATACCATAAAATTATCAATTGATTTTTTTCTTCAAGCAATCCATTAATTTAATAAAATTGGTAGATTTGAATTAGACTGTCTTTTCATTACCTTTATTTTGGTTTGCAATACAGTTACTTATGATTTACAATATATATAAACATGCCTTATTGCTATGACCGGAGAAAGAGAAGAAGCTATGTTCTACCTTAGAAGTGACTGGGCTGTAGCAGACGATGAGTTTCACATGACCGATTGAAATAACCTCCCACGAATCACACAATATAAACTAAATTACAAGCGATAAATAATTGCCAAAGGTATTAAACATTACCTGGAAAACACCTAATTAAGAATTTATCCTGTTTACAAACTGCACAGACACAGGACAACAGAAAGGGTTAATCCAAAGGAATTTGCAAGCAAAACAAAACCCAAGCAGCTTGAAGACCTCAGTAGTCCCCACAGAAGCCAAGGTCCAAGCCCTCTGATCACCCACATAGTTAACAGGTCTACTGGACAGCCCAAGAGTTTTGGGTAAACACTGGAATTACCTTCCACCTGTCTGTCTTTTCCGTTTCACCAGTCAACTCATTTATTGAGAGAGGCAGGACACTGGCCCCCTGAAGACACCTCTGGCATGGAGAAGGGACCAATGCCATACGGATGGATCCCAACTGCAGTTGCAGGCTGGCTGCAGCCCATCTCTGGGCTGGGCTCTGGGGGATGTCTCAGGTAGCCCCACCTCCAGCCCAACTCCTGATCTTCCCAGCTCAGAGCCCTGGACCCAACTGATCATCCTGCCACCATGGGACTGTCAATGGACCCCGCTACCAGCGTGCTGCTGTGCCCCCCCTTCCCAAGTCCTGAAGGACGGTGCTAGGGGGAAAACAACAATGCACGGTACTACTTCCAACACACAAAACTCTGAATTACTCCTCTGAAAACCAAAGTGCTGAACTTTGTTACCTGCATTGTATATATGGAGTGCACAGGCTGCACGCTACAGCTGAATGGTGGAGGACCAGTAAGCACAGACGTACTGGTCTCATCCCTTTTACTGCAGCAAAAACCTTCACGCTCTTTTCCACTTCTGTCTTCCAGGAATCACTAACTGACATCTAACAAGATGATTTTTCACCACATATAACAACAAAAAACTGCCAGTAATAGGGCGTTATCCTACTAGTCTATCCACTAGATGACAACAGAGTAAAATAGCTATGTCAATAGCAAATAATATACCAGGTTTCAGGCTATTTAAACACAGATGTCTCCTCAAGCCCAATTTTTATGTGAATCAGATCACAACAAAACATGCTTTGTAGTGATACTAACGTTTTTTTTTTTTTAATAGAGGCTCATAAAGAGTGAAGTACTTTTGACAAAGACTAAAGCGTTCAAAATGGGTATAATTACTTTCTTCTATTTCTATCTTAATAAGGCACACATGTCCACTACCCAAGCCTATGATCATGCTGGGCCAAATACTTCATACATAAAAGATGTTCTTAATAAACAGTTTGGTTAACATGCAGATATGGCTGCTGGTGCACAAGCAACCAGAAGCCAGCACACCATCCATTTGTTCGCTGCACAGGGACCACCACCTGTGAACAGAAGGGAAGGAAAAGCTGTTCTGCTCCATAATGCACACCCCAAGAAATCAGCAGCCGCTCCTACATAACGAGTGAGAAGTAGTCAGACAAAGATGACAACAGGGGAAAAAAAAACATTAGATGCCTCCACAGCCATGTCTTGGGTTGCCCCTCCCTTATATTAACCTTTCTTCTTCCTAAGTTTTAGGACGCACTGCTCATGAACATCTCCCCAGACTAAAGGCTGGCATGTCAATGAGAATCAATAGGTTTTGAGTGCTGAAACAGAAGTATTTTTACTTTGCCACCTTAAAAAGCAAGTCTTAGGAAGAAGGGTGTCTCAAACACGCTTGCTGAAGGGCAGATTCCTACCTCATGTAATCCATCAGGGCAGTTCAGCTAAAAAGATCAGGGCTACTTGCCTATTAAAACCTGCAGCAGCTCAAAAAGTCCAATGTGATGTGTCTATCAAAGCCCAGCTAAAGAAGGTCCACATATTTAAAAAAAAAAATAATAAAAAAATTACCAAACCAAGGAGACCCCATACATTGACGCAACACAACTATAGCAAGTTCTGAAATTGATAAAGGCAGACCCAGGAGGAAATTTCAAAAGTTTCCGTTTGAAAATAGGAAGTATTCCAGATGAAAATGAAATTAGCCTGCTTCGCAAACAACTCTAATTAATAATACTATGTAGATCTAGCCAGATGGGAGACAATATCCTGCATAGTGCAGCTGAGAAAAACAACAGCAGGGAAATAAAATCATTCTTCTTGTAAACTGTAATACCATAGCTAGTGTTAAGTTATTTTCAGAAAACAATCTACAGGGTTTTTTTGAAATAAAAAGTAAAGTACATTTTCCTAAGAAGTCTTGCTCATAACAGCCACTGCAGCAGACTGAAGCCACAACGATTCACTTCTCTTTGTTGAAGAGAAGCTCCCAAGAATGTTTTTGACAACTACTTAGGCAGACATCACGATAATCTCAAAGACAACATTCCTAAACATCATTGGACAAGATCATGTCTGTTCCCCCCCCACCCCGAAACACAGAAAGTATATGTGTGATGAATAGTAGTGCTGTGTGCACATTTATCTTTTAAAACACCTCTTGTGTTTGTTTATTCACTGGAGATTGCATGGCAGGCTTATTTCATTTCCCTGCCCTTAACACTATTTCCAAGCCAGGATGCTCACCAATTTACAAGCTTATCTGAAAGATCAACACAAACACCACTGCCACACACGAGGCAGACCAGGAATGACCATCCCAAACCTCCTTCCCCAGCACAGCAGCGTCCCAGCAGCTGTCCCCACAGGACTGGGATTTCCCTGGATGGGCAGCACTGAGCACGTAACAGCCATGTAAAGGGTTTTGTGGTGAAAAGAACAATACACACGTTAAGCTTCAGTGGTGGTGAGTGTTAGCCAGCCTTTATTTAACAAAGAAAAAAAAGTCGTATTTATATATGCCTGAGAAATACAGATATATATACAATGCTGCTGAACGGACACTTCAGCATGAGCAGATTATTACCTGTTTCTACCTTCATGGAATTTTGCTGCAGAAATTACCAGTACCCTGAGCTCTGCTGTTTCTCCTCATTTTATGCAGTTTTCCTCACTCCTTTTAATAAAAAGAGAACAAGAAATGGATAAAGGAGTCTTCTCCCCCTTCTTTTTTGAAATAATTTAACTTCCACCAAAAACAGTGACCTGCCTTCAGGCCCTGCCTACACACATATTCACCTTCTCTGACATGCCCCATACATTCCCACATCTCAGCATAAATCCGTATGAGCTCTTCCCTCCCCTCAAAACCTTAAACCTCAAACAAAAAAAGCTTTCTGCCACATCTGACACGCCTCACAGCCACAGCCCTGCGGCTTCCAGCACAACTGCCCTGCGCCCCACCACCACTGTATCTTCTCCCTGGGTCTGCAAACTGCAGGGCACACCAGGGGGCTCACCCGGCAAGCACTGCTGGCCCCTCTCTTGCTGTCAGGGGTGGCTGGCATGCTCCAGCACACTAAGCTGCAAGCCAACCCACGTGCCCCACATATGCCAGCTGTTTTGGGGAGCTTGGGATACCCTCAGCCAGAAAACTGGCATCTTTCCTCAGGACCGTGAAGCAAGGTCTCTCCCTGGCACCCATTCACAGGGAAAGGTGGTTCAGACACGGAATCCCTGAATTTTCAGAGTTGGAAGGGACCTCTAGAGATCATCTAGTCCAATTCCCCTGCTAAAGCAGGATTGCCCAGAGCACATTACTCAGGACTGCATCCAGGCGGGTCTTGAAAATCTCCAGAGAAGGGGACTCCACAACCTCCCTGGGCAGCCTGTGCCAGTGCTCTGTCACCTGAACTGTAAAGAAGTTTTTCCGTGTGTTGGAATGGAACTTCCTATGTTCCAACTTGTGCCCGTTGCCCCTCGTCCTGTTACTGGGAACCACCGAGAAGAGTCTGGCTCCATCCTCCTTCAACCCACCCTTTAGATACTTGTACGCAATAATAAGGTCTCCCCTCAGCCTGCTGTTCTCCAGGCTAAAGAGTCCCAGCTCTCTCAGCCTTTCCTCATAAGGGAGATGCTCCAATCCCTCAGTCATCTTAGTTGCTCGATGCTGGACTCTCTCCAGCAGTTCCCTGTCTCTCTTGAACTGGGGAGCCCAGAACTGGACACAGTATTCCAGTTGTGGCCTCACCAGTGCCGAGTAGAGGGGGAGAATGACCTCCCTCGACTTACTGGCCACACTCTTCCCTATGCAGCCCAGGATTCCATTGGCCTTTTTGGTGACATGGGCACATTGATGGCTCATGGATAATTAGCTATCTACCAGGACCCCCACACACTTCCATGGGCTTTGCCGGTGGCAGCAACCCCCCACCCCGGGCTGCTCTGGTGAGCCCAGTCTGGTCTGCCAGCCACAGGGCAAGCGGCTCCTGGCCCAGAGCAGCTCCAGGACACACAGGGAAACCATATATGGGGTTTTCCTGACAAAAATCACACAGTAGGTCTTACTTCAAACTTTGGGTTGGGTACTGTGAATAGGTAATTTGCTTGTTGCTTTCTAAAGTTTGTCCTCTGAAAAGCAAGGTTTTGAAATAAAAAGAAAAGTACAGCTTCCTAAGAATCTCAGCATAAATCCATATGAGCTCTTCTTACTCATACGTATGAGGGGTTGCAGTTTCACAGAACCACAGCACAGCCTAGGCTGGAACGGACCTCAAAAGATCATCTGGTCCAGCCTTTTTTGGGAAGGGGAGCCCAAATGAGATTATCCAACACCCTGTCCAATCGCATCTTGAAAATCTCCAGTGATGGGAACTCCACCACATCCCTGGGGCGGTTTTTCCAGTGATTATTGTTCTCACTGTAAAAAATTTCTTTCTTTTATCAAGATGAAACCTCTCCTGGTACAACTTGTACCCACTGACTCTTATTTTCTCCATGTGGATCCTTGTGAAGGGAAAGCCCCATTCCTCTTTGCAGCTACCATTTAAGTACTGGAATACAGTGATGAAGTCCTCCCTGATCCTTCTCTTCTCCAGGTTAACTGCCTGCTCTCCAGAAGCCTAGAAGAACAAAACCCAATGCCTTGTGCTGCCAGCATCTGACCCCAAAGACTGATTCTTCATGGCAGGAAAGAGGCGAACAAAGCGCCAGGCTGCAGCGCGGATGGAAGAGGTGAAAAGGAGAGGTGGACGCTGTTCCTTTCCTGAAGCTACAGGCGCAGACCTGCAGTGGGGTTCTGAAGTATTGTAAGTGTGAAAGAGCTGCCTACCAAGCACAACGAAATAATCCCAGGCAATTCCGCAAATTATAAGAAGTCTAAATCTCTCATATTTTGTCATGATTGTAACGCAACAGAAAAACACACTGCTCTTTTTTTTTTTTTTAAATCATCATTAAGGCAGGACAGACTTAAAATCACAGCAAAGAGCACTTGTTTCCTTACAGTAGCTGCCTAGACTAGTACTTTCGTCAATCTTATTTAAAAGAGAGCTTCAAGGTTATAAAGCATCATTTCCTCCAATATACTTACAGTAACAATGCCTCCCATTTCCAATAGGAGAAAAAATGAGAATAAATGCAAACAAATGACTTTTATATTATTAAAATATAAATACTTCAAAGCTGGTATTTTATAGAACTTTACCTAGGTGCTCTCTGACAAGAATCAAAAATATGTTTTGTACTCAATTCACTGGGAAAGCAGGTCTCTTTCTTTTTGAGCCAAGTAAGTCCAGAAATATTCGATGAAAAAAATAATATGCCAGTTCTTTATCAGTATCAAGATGTCAATATACAGCTTTCAGTACTATTGCAATAATAAAACATTCAATAAAAGTAGCATAAATTTAGAGATGAGATATAAATCCACCATAAGTTTAAGAGTTACTCCAGCTTTTCACTTGTTTTCCTGATTTTTTTTTTAAACTGCACATCTCTTCTCTGCATCATTATTTGTCTTCTCTACACTACCACCCCATGTTCTTCCCCATCATTCAAACTTCACTGAGTGTTTATTATTCAGCTACAAAATTAAAACCCAAACTGACATTAAATCTCATAGAGCTTTTACAAACTATCTGGTGAATTTTATGCCACTAAATTCCTGGCAACACGATTTCCTATACAAAAAGTATAAAGCAATATTTCAATATCATACTTCCATAAAATCAAGTTCTATTTGACTCTAAAATACATGTATGCTTCCATTTTTAAACTTTCAACTTCTGTCTTAATCAAAATGTACATAGCAGAATACTTGAAAGAACAATAAGGAGGTATGGCAAGTTGATTACTCTCCAATAAATAGTTCTCTTGTAGCTGTAGTAGGTAAAACTATTAAGAGATAATATTAATACCACCTCTGCAAGGTCAGTTGAAATAGTTTGGCAATCAGAATAGAAAGTGAAATTTAACTTGAAGTGTTCCCTGCAAGCCTTGCCTTACACTTCAGATGTATATAAGCATTGGTATTTGACTGCTTAAGGTTCAAGAAATACATAAAAATGAAGTTAAATTTTGAAAGCAATGTCAGTACACCAAAACTGCCTTAAAGCAAAGACTGAATGATAGTTTTTACAATGCACTTCTGATTAAATCTTAAACTTAACACACATACACACCCCTAACGTGAAATAAAAGCTATCTGAATAAGTATTTGGCATATGTGAATACCCTTGCAATGACCTGACCCAAACTATAACAACATAAGTACATTTTATCTAAAAAGATTCAAGGATCCAAGTGCATGATTAAGTCCTTCCACAGTGGTATGTCTGACATACGCAGATGATGTACTGGGCATTCTTTTTGTTATGACTAAAATTGGCTTAACTTGTGGCACTACTCAGAATTCTAACTCCAACTCCATGAAAGGTAGAAAGGTGCAGATGACAGATTTTTAAAAATTATTTTATTTTTTAAAATGCAAGAACTATAACCTCATCTTCAATTGGATCCTCCCCAGTTTGCTCATTGCCTCCACTGGCAGAAGAATTCTCAGCTAGTTTCTACTTATACAATCGGCAATTGCAGTATGTATTCTTTCTGAAGTGTTCACTGAATTTTTTAATAGAAAAATCACTGATAACTATTTCTAGTATAAATGGAAAATATTACATCATTCAGAAATACTTGAACAATAACAAACCAGTTTATAACTAAGAAATACTGGCAAATCAACTCACTTTCTCATCCTTGGCTAAAGCTGTTTTGCTGTTTTGGCTTGACAGTCTCTGAACCCCCTTTAAGGAACATGTTTTTCCTTTTCGCCCCACACATACTGGTCTGCACAGACATTTAATTTCCGAGTCCTCAGACAAGTCTTTCTGCTTTAAAGCTTTAAAGCACTTATTTGCGACATTTTAAACAGCAACATCTTGTCATGCTACACAGACAAAACAACCACAATTTCTGTTTGATACACCACTTTTCAAAATAAGTCTTTGGATACCACAGTCACTTCAATGCAATGCTCAGAAACTGAGGGTGACAGGCTTGCTTGAGTACAAAAGCCTTGTAAAGACGTAAAAAAACTTCCCACTGATAAATGGAAGCAGGAGAGGGGAATGGCTCGGGGTCCTCGCGGGCAGGCTGCGGGCGCTGCAGGCTCTTCTTGTCAGCTGTGAGAATTGAGCGAGCAGGACAATTTAGGAAGCTTAGTACTGGTTCAGTGAGCAAAAGGAGTTAACACACACACATAGCAGAGTCCCAAGTTACAGGCCAATTAAAAGCCTCACAGCATTGCACCACACCCTGAAAGCGATAGGAAGGAACAGAGTTAACTTTGCAGATCTGCTCTGGGTCTATAAATAAGACCAGACCAAAACTAAGGTAAAAAAAAAACAAAAACAAACCCACAACAAAAGAGTCCATACTATGACTAGTCCTGCAGCCATCATTTTGACACAAAAGGACATCCTGGAGCATCTGTAGGCAAAACATACACTGTTTTTACTTGGTGAATATTGTGATTACCTTAATGTAGTTAATTTGGGGTGAGCCTGTACACAGTCCTTTAAAAGGAAAACGGCATCTTTGCTAAGGAATGTTTTCATAGCACTGAAGTAGCCGATTTCGTTTGCAGTGAGTAGTACTAGGCTCTCATCTCTTACACGTAATTATAGCAGAGGAGATCATTTGGATGCTACTGCTTCTATACTACAGCAGCTCTAAATTCAGTAACAAAAATAACATACTCAGGGCATTATTTTCCTATGGCGATAAGGCAATCAAAACCGCGCACATTTAAGCAGTGATAATCAGCATAGCTACGTATTTGGTTAGAACCATAGTAGGGTCAGAAGTAACTGTATTGCTTTCATCTCATGAGGATCCAAGCTGGGGGTGAGGAACTGGGCCAGCTTACAGCAGCTGAGCAAGATGGTATTTTTGATAACTGCCTTCTGGTGCTCAGAATCTAATTTCCGTACAAAAATACCGATTTTTTTGCAAATGGAAGGGATCTTCATAATTTTCTACATACGCCTCAGTCAACAGGCTTGAGGAAGTGTGGATCACAACTATTTGTTTCACAAGGTGTGGCATACTGATTTGGGCAACAGGAGCTTGCCTCAGACTTCATACTTATTAAAATCTATTACAAGTTTGATCAAATTATGCAATTTAAAAAAAGAAAACAACAACAAAACCACCATGAAGTGTCCTCCCATTCTTCCAGTATTCATTAAATCAGAAATAGGCAGTTCGACATAAGGCATTCAAGCTGTTATGAAATTCATTTATTTGTAAATGACAAATGAAGCTCCTTCTCAGTATAACAGCTTTTCCTGGGGAGTCAATTTATTTCAAAGAAATTAAGACATTATCATACCAAGACATAATTATGAGATTTTATATGTAGTTGCAACCTGAAGTATCACAGCTATGCTTTTAGACTTCTATAGCAAAAAATACTTACTAATCATTACATTGTAGACCCTATGAGATTTGGTGCTGGGAGTGAGCTATATGCCTTGACCCTGCAATGGATTCCCCCTAATCACAGTCTGGAAGGCTCTGTGCAAATGCAGGAATCCATTAATGGCCACCTGCAAAGCTGTGTCACAGAGGACTGGCTTCTGCCTGTGACAGCTAGAAATACCTCTACATTGCTGCAGCAATGCTCATGTTAAGATGGCCCCTGTGAAACGTATTTAGAACAATTTACCTATTCAACATAGTGTATCAGCAATATGCGTACACACTGCAAGACAGCTTGGCACCCCAGAAGTAAAGAACAGAATGAGACAGCATAGTCCCTACGCACCAAGTCCATGAATCTAAACCCCCTACGATTTAGTATTTCAGTACCACGGTGATGAGTGTTCCCTAGATATCTGATGTAGATTACTCACCCAGCGAGTCTGTCACACACTCAAGTGTGGTATTTGAAAATACTAGTTTTTTTCCAATTGCTTTTTAAGGCTTATCAAGAAAATTTGCATCCTACTCACTGTACCAGAATAGCTTGAAGTAGAAATATTTGGCCTTGGGAAAAGAATTACTAAATTGTGTGTGTGCGTAGGTACACTCAACTCGGGAACTCCGGAGTATGCCTAACCAAAACAGCTCAAACCTACAAGCAGCAGAACCTATTTGGGGATTTCAGTTTACATTTGCACATGGGCACAGCAGATCACTGGCCTTCTCTGCCTCCCCTGCAGAGGCAACTGTACGCTGGCTTGGCAAGGCAGAGGGGAGTGGGAGAGTGTCCTGGTTTGAGGAGAGACAGAGACAGAGAGGAAGGAAAGCGAAGGAATGCTCTGAAGGCAGGACATCCCGAGCCGCACACCCAGCCCCACAGCACTGCTCTGACATCGCCTCTCCTATGCCATGACCAGCAAATCTAATACAGGGGTTTGGCAGACTACAGCTGAAGCAGGCAGCTATGTCTGACACATGGGAGGGAGACAACAGCATAGCTCTTTAAAATTAAGAGGTGGGTGTTGACCTGCCTAAATTAGGGAATTTCACACCTAAGCCATACAACCTGACAGGCCTGACTTAGGATTTTGTTTAATGCTTGAATTTATTGTAAATACAATACTATGCCTGAGCATGACAACTAGCTTCTTTCAACCTATTAAAATCTGTTGTGGTATTTCAACTTTACCAATCTAAATGCATACCCTTAACAGCATTTGGTAAATCAAAATGAAGGGCTCAGATGGCTCAATAAGGCAAGGAGGAAGGGCTTTTATTTTAGACAACTGAGATCCATTTTATTTTACATGTTTATCTTATTTGTAAACATAATGCTAGTGATGTTTGAGAACACTGACCAGCATGATTAATAAAGCATACAGCAGCATCCTCTGTCATTGGCACACAAAAAAACCCCAGACCAAGCTAAACATTTTGGCATATGGAACCTAGAGAAGAAAGAGCATCACTTAGATAGCCTCCAGAGGCAAAAAAAGCTTTTAAAAAGAAAACCAGAAGCAAATAGTGTCTGTGGGAAGATGAAGTTAAGGCATTGTGAAGGTTTAACTACATGCTCTTAAAATTCTAGTTTTTATTCTCTGCAATTGCTCAAGCCCTGGTTCAGAACACTTTACAAAGCCAGTCAATCTTTTAGAGTAATACAGTGAAAATTCCCTTAATGTGCACATCCCAGAGCCCTAGAGGGGTTCAGAGCACTGTGTGCCTTCTTAAGGGTCAAAACCTCAGTTCTTTGATATTGCTGTACTTTTAAGCGTGTCGTTAACAGCAATTATTTGGTAGATCAAAAAAAGAAAAGCTCAAGAAATAGTCTACAGCATCATGAAATAAGCTGGACTTATAACAGACAGAGCAGGCTGTACAGCTCTAGATTAAGGTTAGTCAAAACAACCATAATAGCCAAGCTCAAGAAACCCGGGCTTAGGCAAAAGGTCTTCTCAGGGCTCCGTATAGTGAGACTAATAGGACACACCACAAGGAGGGTGCAAAGTGCTATTGTCCGGGATGTAGCAAAGCACGGAAGGGATCCCCCTTTCTCCTTGTCTTGCCTGAACAGGCATTCACAAAACAAGCAAGAAATGCAATCAGGGACGTCAGTCTTTTAGACTATGTTTTCCAATCCCATCTGAGAGAAGAATTATATGCTAACTTCCGTACATCACAGGGATATTTGGTGGAAAAAAAGATGTCCATCTAATAGACACGCAAGAATGAGACTTCCCTAAGAAACTGCTTCACCAAACACAGTTCAAAATAGATTTGAAGCACAGTAGGCTCTTGACTTGAACTTGAAACCAACAGAGCGAAGCATGGAAATGACATGCATGGATTGCTTTCATAGAATAGAATCATAGAATCATTTATGTTGGAAGAGACCTTTAAGATCATCAAGTCCCACCATACTAAACCGTGTCCCTAAGTGCCATCTGCACATCTTAAATACCTCCAGGCATGGTGACCCAACCACATCCCTGGGCAGCCTGCTCCAATGCTTGACAACCCTTTCAGTGAAGACATATTTTCTAATTCCCCAATTCTAAACCTCCCCTGTGCCACTTGAGGCTGTTTCCTCTCATCCTATCGCTTCTTACTCAGGAGAAGAGTTCAACCCCCACCTCGCTACAACCTCCTTTCAGGTAGTTGTAGAGTGTGATCAGGTCTCCCCTCAGCCTCCTTTTCTCCAGACTAAATGGTCCCAGCTCCCTCAGCTGCGCCTCACAGGACTTGTGCTCTAGACCCTTCACCAGCTTCATTGCTCTTCTTTGAACGCTCTCCAGAACCTCAATATCTTTGAGGTATACTCACACAGTACTTGAGCTGTGGTGGTGTGACCCCTCCTTTGTAGAGACCAGATCTGGACAACTAGGACATACTATAACTGCACAGAGACGAGATAAAGATGTGGATATTTTGAAGATGAAAAGCAAGCAAATGCAATACTGTGACTGCATTCCTGAAGGTGGTAACTTATAAACTTAGAGACAGAAGTAGAAAAAGCATATTAGACCATGTATGCAAATTTCCATACAGGAAACATAAGTGTGGGGGCAAAAAAATCAGGAAGGGAAAATGAAAATATTTGGTGTTAAGTCTTCAGTATGCTAACTTCACTTACCTTGGAACTTTGTAAGAACTGGCCCATCTACAGTAAGAGCTTTACTAAACTTTAGTGACTACTCTTACTTAACACCTTATCAACAGACAACTCCATCTTGGTATTCACACATTTTTCCACATAAGTTATGAATTCACCAGATATTAAAGATCTTTCAAGATGTTTAGGATCTTTGATGAAGGTTCCTGCAAATACCTTCTAGAAAATCCAAGCACACTCCTTCTGAATCACTCCACATATTTGCTGACCGCTTGCAAGAAGTCCAGTTATTTTACAAGATACATTGGTTTACAAGATACGTTTCCTTACAAAAAGCACATAGGCTCTTCCCAGTATATCATATTTTGTCCATTCAGTTTTATGATTGAAAACTTTTATTTGTCGCTCTTCAGTTCTCTAGATCTTTTAAGCCTTTGTATTGAGGCTAATTTCCTCTGGCATCAAATATAATTTAAGCAATAGATTAAACTATATTCCATTGTAAGAAAGACTTGGATAAGAAACAGCCCCCTTCAACTTCTTCATGCAGAATACTGATGCAAATAATTAAGATTCAATGACACAGCCTTATGTTTCTTGACTGTTCCTTTCACACGTGGACCATTTTGCAACCTGCCACAAAGTCTGGTAGGGTCTGTGTGAGGGGGTGGGAGTGGGGCGTTCACCACCCTTTTTATGCCTTTACCAGTTTGGTCCTCAAAAATATTTGTCTTTTAATGTTATTATTTAATTTTTAACTTTCCAGAGATTATGCTCTCTCCCATGTTTTCATTTGGATATATTATCCCCTTGTCCTTTTATTTCTAATATCCTCCTATACTCTGCTGTTTAGCCCTGTTTCCAGGGTTTGAAGAAAGTACTGTTTTGATACTTTTTTTTCCTCCCCGTGTTCTTTTCTATTGTAGAAAAAGCTGAACAGAGTCTCTTAATATTTGGCTCAGGGTTGCACTGTGCATCAGAAGCATGACATAAAAGGTAGTCCCTGCCCCACAGTGATTACAGTTATAAGGCACTAAGTGTGACATAAGGCAGCCATGGCAAGAAAACTGGCCAAATATATATGGCAAATGTTGCAGAAAAAAAAGAGGTTTCATTTATCCAAGCAGAGTTTTGCAGTGTCAGTAAGGCAAACTCCATAGCTCCTAATGAAAGCAGGATGCAGGTGAAGGATTCCAATGAGATCTAACCTACTATCTGCACTGCTGTGATTACACAAAGGCTTTCGAAACTGAAATCTCTGTCTTACAAGAGGAGAGAATGGTTATTCCAGACAGAAGACAAGGTCTGTACAGCTGGAGAATGCTTACAGGCAAGAGCTTCCTGTGCAGCACTGAAGCACTTTACAGACCTAGCATCAATTAGAAAAAAAAAATAATTAGGCAGCTGAAATCCCTCACCCACTGCTCCTTCCAGTCTGGAACTCTACCCAGTGCCCCACTTCAATTTGCCGCTTTTTCAAAAGGAGAAGTCTGCTCTCTACTTATTCCAGTTATGGCTTCATCACCAAAACAGGGGGCTCTACAGCCTGATAAGTATGTGACCCTCTAGTTATAACTGGAAAATAAGCTTACATTCACCAGTAAACAAATAATAAGCAATGGAAACGTACCAAATATCCAAGTCTAATAAGTAGAACTAACATAGCAGGTTAAGTTTTAGTCTTCATTAAATAGACCTATATCATCTACTAATTAAGCATCATCATCTTTTCTCCAAACTCTTCTCATGACTACCTTCAATTTAGCAATAAAAATACCCTACTTGGATCAACAAGTTGTATAACCAAAACAAAAGCCTGAAGCTTTTTGAATTTTAGAATTTTTTTTTTTTTTCAAACCTACGACCAAATGCTTTGCTGAATGACAGGCTTTGTGAGAATCTTTTTACCTGACACAGACTTTTCTAAACCAGGGATGGGCAACTCTCATGATAACGTCCATTCCACATTTCCAGTTACTATATTGCCGAAAGCTAACACACTACAAACACTATTTGCTTAAGTAGCATGTGTTGTAACCACAATGGTCAAAGGTTATAGTGACGTACAATATATATGAAGCAGTAACACTATTTATGATTAAAACAAGCTTCTACTTCAAAGCCAGAGAAGCGACCGTGCGCTGTAAATTTTTTTCACGACACATCAATATGTCTATTAAGACTGTTTTATGACATTTGCCTGCCTTCTTAAATGAAGAAGTGATTTAAATGAAGTGGTAAGTGGTTTGAATGAAGTGATTACCAGCAATAAACTCAGTGGTGCCAAACCAACAGCCTCCTGGCTCTGTGCTGCCCATGGCACAAGTCACATGCCTTTCCTTGCATAGATTCGGCATCTGAAGTCACATACCAGGGAAAGCCATCAGCGCACTGAGGAAAAGACAGCAGCTCGATGCAAACTGCTGCCACTGGAGAAGTCTCATTGGCTTCAACTTTGCAAGTTAGCGAAAGGAGAAAGTTCCCAAGAGAGGGCACGGCTGAGCGGAGGCCCCGTGAATTGCTAACCAGTAGCAACACACTCCGGCAGACGGGAAAATGTTAGAGCAGACTGGCGCTTAACCTTTGCAACATGCATGATAAACCCAACCTGTAAACAGCACCTGGCTTTCTGCCCATGGACACCAGCAGCAGGTTCCACCCAGTGTACAGGACAGGCAACCAGCCCTCCTTCGCCTCTCCAGCACACCGGAAAGCCTGATCAGCAAGGATTAAAGTGACTGCCACAGCTGCCAGCATCTCGTGAAGAGCGGATGGTGGCTCACAAATTGTTCTCTCAGATACAGAGCAGTCCATTAGAACAGCTACAGCATTTCCAATATACCAGGGAGGGTGAGACTTAACCTAATTTCAGTTGTCCAAGTAAACAGACACCCACCTCTCAGCTAGTAGCTCTCAGCTTCTTCTCTCTCGCTTTCTAGACAGCAGGGGTACTTCTAGGACCTGTCACTTCCTCCTGATGGAGGAATTTAGAAGTGCCTATTCCACTCTACTTACAGGGAGCCCAAGACAACCAGCGCAGACAGATGTCAGAGGAATTCCTGCAGAGCATCTAACTGTGCACAGTAATGCAATTTGTGCACTATCCTACCAGGGAGGCATTAGGGTGCATACAGGGAATGGAAGGATTTTCTACAGGTATTTTCAAAATACCACCTGTCTTCATTTGCCTGCTTACAAGTAGCTGAAAAATGACGCTGCAGTTATAATAGCAATGCAGGCAGTTTTTATTTAAACATTTGGGAAAAAAAATTATCTCAAAACTCTGCATTTTTATTGATGACAAGGGTGAACATTGGGCAGCAGAACATAGATCCCTTCAGGGAAGGGACATTTAATGATGAATTTCCAGCTAAGGATCAAAGCCTTCTAAAAGAACACACTAAAATCAGTGTTTCTAACAGATTACACTTATCTAAAGCCCCTATTTTTCAGTTCCATTACATAAGGCTATATCCTGCATCATCAGCCTTTGGGTTCCTGAACAAAGGCAGACCTCCTTCACTGTCAGAGGAACAGACCTTGAAGGAACGAAAGGAGAGAATAGCAAGGCTTTGAGAAGAACAGAAGAAACACCAGCTAGAGCATCTTAACAAAGGAGCTAAAATATTAGGCATTTAATTTCATAATTATCTCCTTGGACTGCTAAAGAGATGAAACATAGCCTCAAAACCTTTCTTCATCAAAACCAAAACATTTAAGAAGCAGAATGCCTAAAATAGATGAAGAGAACCTAGTTTTTGATATAACACTGACAAATTTGCACTTGACAACATCTTCTTTGTCTGTGACAAACCTGTGTAAAATGCTCATTAGCAGGTACCATTTCCCAGAAGAGAGTCTGTTTTTAACAAATTAACACAGCAATAGTACCAGCTTTCCAACATACACTTCCAGGTTCAGCACTCGCTGAAGCTGAATGCTCAGAGCAGCATGAAATAGACGGTGAAATAGACGGCACTCGCGCTCTGTTAACCGCAGAGATAAGAAATAAACCCAAGGAAAGCTTGGAGTTTTCAGAGTTTAATGAAAGCACAGCAAGAGCGATGCTTGAAAAAGGTCACTAGGAAACAACAGCAGTGCAGTAATGCTAACATAAAATGCTCGACCTTTATTTAATCTTAATCCCATTATCCCTTTTCCCATCACCACAATAAATCCCACTGAACCAAAGGGATGCATGTTATTTTCTTCCTGTGACAAGCTGTAAAAGAATTCTACAAAAAGTATAAACAAATACAGGACACTTACAAGGAATTCATATATATGCATGCACAAAAACTGCAAAAATTAAGTCGATTACCACAGGACGGAAAATAATGACTAGTAAGAATAAAGAAATAACTTTACCGAACTGCCTTTTTCTTTCTATTTACATGCAAGATGAAAGATTTTTAAGTTGACACATCGAGAAGATGTTCAGTATATAACCTCATACATTGATTTTTTCCAGGATCACCTAACATGAACAGGACGCTCATTTTAAAAAAATCCTTTCATAAAAGCAGAGATCTGACTAAAGATAAAAATCAATATGCCAAACCCTTATGCTTCTACTTTTATAAATAAATATGTAACAGGACCATGAGGAAAATCAATTAATTGCTCTCTAACATAATGACATTTCTTCACAGAATATGTATGAACTTTGTTTATTCTTTAATTAACGTATGTCATTCTTTATTAAGCATAGTTTTGCTCAATTTTAACCAAGTGTCTGGAATGCAAAAACCTCTTCTGTAAAAGAAACATTAGCAGTGATACCTTTTGATGAGTAACTCATTAGGAATGGCAGAAACAGCTGGAGAAAAAAGCAATTTCATCAAAGGAAGAGAATTCCCACAATCTGCACTACTCATCACAGGTAAGTACATCCCTGCCCAGTTGCTTCTAGGATGATTTTCTCTACGTAGACACCTGCACATTGTCTTCATATTAAACTAAACAGTAGGAGGCAAGATTTATTAAAAACAATAGAATTTGCAAAAACTGTAGTTGAGAGTAGATTTTACACCAGATCTTTTGTCACTCACAGATGTTAAAAACAGGGAACAGAAATGCCTTCTTCTCACCATCTGTGGCCTTCATTTTACACTTCACATAAGTAAATTAAGAGGTATTGCTCAAAAATAGCTTCCTTAAGATTTTCCCCATGCAAATTATAGCTATTAATAAAAGAAATTCAATCCTCCAGACCACACAGGAGACAAAATGCTGAGGCAAGAAAAAATTGTAATCAATTCTCCAAATGAACAAGCTATACCCATCTTCCTCAACACATTGTAGCAGCCTTTTAAAAGCATTATAAAAATTTATAAAAAAGCTGTTTTAGCAACACTTGAGGATAGATACAGAAATGGCACAGAGGCAAGATTAAAATTTGAGAAATTCAGGTTATAGTTCCATGCTTCTAGGTATCCCAGTATCCTAGAAAAGTAATTACACACACGTATATATTCTTAATCCTGTTGCAAGAAGCGTGCTAGATAATGCTTGTTTATTGCTCCATAATTTTTCAGAGCTTTGATGAGCTTCATTCTTGCTTTTAAGACAACATCTCTAAAACCAAAACAACACGCCCACCTGCATTTACAATTTCTTCTACCCCCACCCCCCTTTCTTGTTTTTGAAATTCAAGCTATTTGAAAAGCTCTATATTCTTCTAGAGGATCAAGTTATGGTCAGTGATTAGCAAATGCATCTTCCTTGCAAAACTCAAACCTCATTAAGTAAGCTAAGTAGGAAGGGAAGCATCAGAGCAAATGTCACAAGTTAGTGACTTCAACTAATACTGACTTTTTTTTTTTTTTTTTTTTACAGTAGAGTACTTAAACTAGGAGAAAAAAAATAATCAATGCATCAGGAGAAGGCTTAGACAAAACAATACCAATTGCTCATTATTGGTAACATATACATAACTACAGTCATGTCTTGGAGGCATCAGCAACACAAAAGAACATGCTACATGTAAATAAGCATTCTCTTTTCTGTAGTACCACCCCCAAAAAAGTCAGTGTGTGCTTCCTACCATTTTCCCTCACTGACACTGTTCTTCAGAGAACAGGCAGCTACGCAAGAAAAATCACTGAACAATTTGCCAGAACTTGCCCATGTATATCTGAAGCAGATATTTTGTTTGTCTTTTTTCAGAACATCCTAAAAGCTCCTACAGAAAAATGAAGAGTGGATGGATTCCTTCCTTACTACTGACATCAAAGCTGTCAATGTTGTTGTGCACGCTACCTCAACTCTGGTTTGCATTGGTCATAATTTAAGAATTCTGATAGTGTTAACACAGGCATAAGAAAGAACACCAATATTTCGCACGAAATATTTCAAATATGGAGAAGGTTTTGGAAACTGAAAGCTTTCCACAACTGCAATGAGTTGAGGTTAACCCCACACTGCCTCACAGCTGTTTATACTGTCTCCCCAACATAAGGCCCATTTGCAACACATGTGGATGCTCAGTACTCCAGCAACACCTTACCTCCCTGAAACCAGGCCCAAGATGTGCCTTTGTTGTCATTAAAGTTTCCTCCCTTTACCTTTTCATAAGCAATCAGGACCCCGAGGGAGGCAACCACCCTCAGCTTTACGTTCCTTCTAGAGCTTCTCAAAAAAAAAAGGTAGTTTCATACCCATTACTTCCAACCCTTCCTAAAATAAAGTGGACTGTCTGCACTATCCCTGCCAACATATGCCTCTCTGTAGCCTACGCCCTGCCTCCATGCACGTGTATGAGGACGCAGTTTAAAATGCTTTTGCAAACCTTCCCTCCCCACACGCATTTGTCTACTACTCTCAGTCAAATGAAACTGTGACACACCTTGCAGCTAGCTATATCTTAAAAGATGAGACACGAAAGTAGTAAGGGAGATCTCCACCTTTCTCCATAGCTTGCCATATCCGCTTGGATTAACTTTCTATCTCCTACACGTGTCTGTGCTGTATGCAAAAATCCTCACTCCTTCTGTCTGCAATTTGCTATTCTGCCAACCATTTTGAAAACCACATGCCCTCGTGCTACAAGGAAAGCGTTAAGAGAGCTGCTAATTCTCTATACTCAGAAGGCAGGCTGTGTAGGAGATGAAAATACATACTATTTTCAAAGGCAAAAAACTTTAAACGGTATTTTACACAACACTGCCCTGAGCTTTTCGTCACAAGGAATAAAAGAAGGCGAAATATCAGGAGTAGCTTCAGAATGATTCTGAAAGCTCTTAAATCTGAAACTAGGCAGTTGCACATGGCCTCATGTATTCCCTTCCCTTCAAATGTGCTGAAAAAATGTGCCCTCAGGCATGTGAGGTTCCGACAGCGGGTTCCAGTTATGGCTATCAATAAGAAGCACAGCTCAGCTAAGTAAGAGAAAAGGTGTTTTTTCAGATAACTACTGCACATCCCTATCTTAGTAACTTAAATCCTTAAACACTGAATGACAGCATGTATGTGCTAGGAATAGATCTGATATTTGGTGGTGCTGTAGGTGGCAGCAGGATCTCTTCTACTCTCTTCTACTCTAAAATCCTCCATAAAAATCTTACAGAAAAACAGCAAAGCTGCTACTGCTTTAGTGATACAACAAATTTGACACTTAAATGTCTTTCTACTAAAGAAATGGTAGAAGCCTACACCAGCAGAGTCCACACAAAAAAAGCCACAGCAACATGCTTACCTGATGCAGTTTAGCTCCAGATGTGCCCGCAGTCTGGTGCCATGAATCCCACCACATTCAGAACGAAAAAAATCCAACGCTTGCTAACAGCGTTGTGGCTGACATTTTTACTTCTTCCAGGAAGCCAGCAAGCTTGCATCTGACTTTTTTCTTTGACAAAGGAAGCTCTCAAAGCAAGGAAAGTAGAGACTGTAACACCTTTTCCATGGAAGATAACCAGCTGTGTCATTTATCTCTTCATTCATTATACAATGCAAGCAGGTGAAAAAATTGCAATATACAAAACAAGAGCCTTGCCTACTTAAATGGACTTACTGGATTTAGAAATTGATAAGTATCTAGCAATTTCTGCAAGAGGGTGCATTCAAAAATATGCTAGCTGCAGCATTTACAACATGAAAACTGCATACAATGATGCTACATCTTGCTGGTTGTCTCTTGGTTTAATTACTTTTAAAAAATCACAGAAGTGTGCATCCTGGACCAAAACATACTCACCAGAAAGATATGTGAAAGTTTTTTATTTTTTTCTTCATTTCTTTTTTTACACCAGTTCTTACTTTCCTTTGCTAATCTGGAATTCCACCATTACAACTTTAGTTAATAAACCTGCTAATCAGGGTTGCTACATAAGGGGAAAGTGAACAAGAACTGCAGCACCGTTGGACATAAGCACAAAAAACCCAAACCCCATCAATGGTAATACTAGAACAGCAGCAGTTGCTTAGTCGACACTTTGTTCTGTATCCCAAAAGATTTGTCTTAACTTCATCTAGGCAACACTTCTTGAAATGCAATAGCAACATTCACCCTAGAAATTCAGGAACTATACAGGAATAGTTTTCAAAGTAAATTAGACATCTGAACTCTTATTCCTTCCCTCTTGACTAGTGCTTACTTAGAACCTGCATCGAATTGAACAGAAACAGCCTGAGCAGCAGCTGCCATGCTGCAGCACACCTATAGCAAAGTAAGAGATCACAGGCGCTGTGTCCCGATAAAAAAAAAGCTTGGTCACAACATCCTGTGCCTCTGTAAGAGCAGGAACTTGCTGCTGCCAAGGGAATCTCAAGGCTCCTGCATCCACTTCTGTTCTTTTCTCCTCTCCACTTTCACTTGTCACGAACCAGGATGCAGTTGTTCCTTCTCCAGATCGATGGGCAAGAAAGCTTGCTTGTTTGGAGTATAATTGGTTGGTCTAATAAAAAGAGGTTATCTGTCCACAAACCTCGCCTCACTGGAAAGATACATTCATCAGATGTAGCATTCTTAGCAGAAGACAGCTGACTATGGAGCTCCTTGCCAGGACTGATTAGGCACAGACTAACTGTGGTCAGATCAAAGTTCAGGACACACCTGTACAAGAAAAGGCTTTTGTTTGATAGTG
The DNA here is from genome assembly GCF_000708025.1 of Charadrius vociferus. Lineage (NCBI taxonomy): Eukaryota > Metazoa > Chordata > Aves > Charadriiformes > Charadriidae > Charadrius > Charadrius vociferus. Next base: position 465,270 of record NW_009646395.1, on the reverse strand, counting down.
GCAACAGAAAGTAGTTCTGCTGAAGGCAGAACCCCATACCACCATGCACCCAGGGTGAAAGGCAGCACTTGCACAGGAATCCCGCACCCTTCCAAAATTTTGTTTCACATGCAGATACAAATCAAAAGATAGAGTCAGGGCTTGAAAAACCTGCCTACCCACAGCTAGTGAAAAGAGGAGAGGGATGAGTAGGTTGAGTTTGCTTAAGTAACAGAAGCCAGTAAATATTTTGGAAGGGAAGAGGAGGAGTCAAGAGTTGCAGCAAAAGTTACATCCCCTCCTGTGCATGTAAGAGGAAAGCTTGGGAAAAGGAAGAGCAGGTCTATGCACACGCAAGAATGGCCTTCGTCTATGCCTGTACTGATAGCAGCGAGAGGAGTAGCTGGCAGGCCATGGAACAAAGAAGATTACAGGTATAGCATCACAAACACCCAACTATACCCACCTTCTCTACTTCACCGAGAAGGTTTAATGCTACCAACAAAAAAAAAAAAAATATCAGTAGAAAATTCAAAAATTCAGCATCCAAAGTTCTTACATGCGAACACAAATGGTATTTGAAATTAAATTCTCCCAAACAAGCAAAAGAGAGAAAATATTTTTGTCTTCACTTTGAGTATCTTTTTAGTGATACACTGAACATTTATGAACCAGAAGTTGAAGAGATTCCCGTGCTTGATGAAACATTTGAAGACTCAGGGGCAGATTACTTCACTATAATGTGCTTGGGTAAATCCAGAACCAGGTGCCAAATCCTGCAACACCTTATCCAAACAGTGTTAGCTGATGCACACTGAAAGAAGTAATCTCTCTACAAACCTGGACACCATCAGCCCTTACAAGTTTGTGTAAATGACATCAAATTCAACTCCCAAAGACTCTGTGGAAAGGGACCTGGGAGTCCTGGTGGACAACAGGATGACGATGAGCCAGCAATGTGCCCTGGTGGCCAAGAAGGCCAATGGCATCCTGGGGTACATCAAGAAGAGTGTGGCCAGCAGGTCGAGGGAGGTCATCCTCCCCCTCTACTCTGCCCTGGTGAGGCCGCATCTGGAGTATTGTGTCCAGTTCTGGGCTCCCCAGTTCAAGAAGGACAGGGAGCTGCTGGAGAGGGTCCAGCAAAGGGCTACAAAGATGATTAGGGGATTGGAACATCTCTCATATGAGGAAAGGCTGAGGGACTTGGGTCTTTTTAGTCTAGAGAAAAGATGACTGAGGGGGGATCTTATCAATGCTTATAAATACTTAAAGGGAGGATGCCAGGGGGATGGGAACAGTCTTTTTTCAGTGGCACCCAGTGATAGGACAAGAGGTAATGGGCACAAACTTGAATATAGGAAGTTCCATCCTAACATGAGGAGGAACTTCTTTACTTTGAGGGTGGCAGAGCACTGGAACAGGCTGCCCAGAGAGGTTGTGGAGTTTCCCACCCTGGAGACATTCAAAACCCGCCTGGATGCTGTCCTGTGCAACTGCTGTAGGTGACCCTGCTCTGGCAGGGAGGTTGGACTAGATGATCTCCAGAGGTCCCTTCCAACCCTGACCATTCTGTGACCCCAAATTGTATACCAAATGGTTGTCACTTAAGCTCTACCTACAAATAAATATGCTTATTTATTCCACTGTTCTCTAAAAAGAGTACTTAGCATCTGCCAGGCAATGCTGAAAACACCTTTTTACTGAGTAACACTTAAGAACAAATTCGGTTTATTCTGGCAAGGCATGAAGTAATGGACTAGACTATACAGCTGAATACAAAAAGGGGCTGAATGCATTCAAATCTAGTTGGAGTTAAAGCTAGCTTTTAGCTGCTGAACAGTTATTCCATATTCCTTTAACAGTTTTGTTTCTTGGGACTTTTCAGCTGTCCAATTTTATAAAGGACTGTACAATATAATCAGCCTGAAATGCTGCTTCTCAGAATCAGATCCAGCAGTTCTTGGTCACTGGGACTGAAGGTCAGAATACGAAAATTACATCTTTTAAGCGCTACCTTATACCATAGGAGTTTTGACCAGTTTCTTGAGATGTGTGCATCACCAGGAGATATCTGGATTCATTTCAGTGCAAAACAGCCATGAGAAAACCATCCTGATGACTTCTGCCCCTCTACTCCTCTGAGCCTGTAACTTAAGGAACTACATCACACTGCAACATGGGTTAACCGATAGCTGCTGTGAAGACTAGGAAAACATTCCTCAGCCCATTTGTTTTTTTGTTACCTTTGATTTTCAAAGAGCTCTTTGATATGGTGATTCTCCATTTCTGAACAGTAATGCCTGAAGCAGAGGTTAAACAGCATGGAATGCTTTTTCTTTGCCTTTCCACCTTTTTCCTCTTCCCAGTCTCCTTGCCTCCCCTGCAGCTGCCACAATCAAAATTTAAGACCTACTTCAGCCCTCTGGGTTCCCACTGCAGGAGGCAGGTGGGGTGGTGAGAGGTTGATTCCTGCCAGAGCCCATCTGATGGGCCCAGCCTCCTCCTTGGCTTCATGCTTTTCTCTTTGTCTGTTCCGGAGGCTAGATGGAGCAGGTAGAGCTCTGCTGGAGCACAAGAAGGAATTACTGCATTGAGTACAATTCTGACGTTGGAGTGAGGAGCAGGCTAGAGCATGGGAATACGCATATATACAATGGAAGATGTATCCAGGTCTTCTGGATACATCTCTAGCTCCTGGAACTGTAATTTGTGGGACACTAGGAAGCACACTGTATGCTTGCTGTGATCTTGCATCCCACCCTGAATGTCTTCTTCTAGCCACCAGGGATGACAGAGCAGTGACAGAGATACTTGTTGCTCTGACTGAAGTGGCCTTCCTTACGACCTTGACAGCAGGGATGAGTAGATGAGAATGGAGAAGGAAGAAAACACCATTACAGAGAAAAATAAAAAGCCACCTTATAAAAATTCAAGAGTTAACCTAGTAGGATGTCAGTTTATCAACAGCACAGGTGCACCATTGTCACCAAGTAGGCAACAGAAGATCTGTACACTGCAGGGTTTTACATCAACAGAGAATTCAGTAGTCTTCCAGGAGCATTACTGTGCTATTTCAAACATCTTCTGAATTGCTACATGGCCTGTACGCTTGTCACTATACTTTAGGGAGCATTCATCACAAGGAACCTTGGTTGCATGAGGACTTCCTTTACAGTCTTCAGTTTTTCTTCAGCACTACAAACAGACCAGCCATGACAAAAATTGGATTTGAAAGTGGATGTGCTTGTACTGTGTAATGTGACTTTCAGTTCCATTCACACATCATTTGGGCAACTTCATCACAGATTAAATATATTAAGATCCAAAGACAAGCCACCTATTCTTTTTAAGACACCCTTTGGCAGTATGATACTTAAAGGAAGAGTGGATACAAGTAGTAACTATGATGTAAGAACACAGATTACAAAACCTCAGAGGGAAAACATACTGCAAGGGGGGAATATGTAAAACCACCCTTAGATTATAACAAGTATTATGAAAAACAAATTCTTCCCATTATCTGCAAATGCCTCAAATAATCTGTGCAGTTATTTTTATTTCAGATTTTCTTTCAATTCTGTAACTTGATAATGCCACAAAAATCCAGCATTTCTGCAGAATACTTTCTCTAAACAATCTCTCCCCTCTGCATCACTCAAACATTTTCATTCAACCCAGCCTCAAAGAGCCATGAAGCACATCCTGGACCACAACCCTGCAATCCAGCATCCTCATCCAGAACCTCATCAAAAACCCATTTATGCCAAAGAAAGGTCACCCATTTATTTCATTGCACAATTAAACCACTTCCTATGACTGTTGAAAATTGCCATGTTTACTTATAACCACAGCACTAAGCACTACTACACCCAGGAAACATAATGGAAATACTTACATCTATTAATAGACCATTACGCGTATGGGGAAAAGATGTCCCGTGGCTGAAGCACAGTACTAAAAGTCAAGAAACTAAGGATAAAAGTAAAGCCCTACTCCCTCTTCCCCTTAGGACAGGGAAAGGAGAACCAGCCCATCCACCATTTATTTTGGAAGCCACAATTGGCTTGCTTTTTATCAGCATTTTAAGAACCGCAACAGCATGTTTCCAGTCCTCTCTCCAGACTCAGACTGGGTCTCTACACACACATGGATGCCACATTCAACACAAATGAGGGAACGAAAAAGACTGGTGAGAGCAGGTGAGTCTCCAGTGATGGAAGAAGGAATGCCAATGGCAAAAGTTCCTCTTCAGCTGGCGACAAGCACACTCTATCAGGTTATCCCATCACGAGCATCTCCTCCCACCTCACCACAGTAAGTCTGTCTGTCCAGCTGAACCAGATCCCCCTCCTGAGGGAAGGGAAATTAGAAATTAGTTATAATATGTAAAATCACAGTAACAATGTGTGGATAAACACTGCCGTATTCTTATTTTCCCTTCTATGACAAAAGAAAAGGCTTTTCTTTTGCAATTTGCCACACGGCCACCTTAGCAGCATAAGAAAATATTTTTGTTTCAAATGACAGGAGTTTTTTTAAAAGCGAGGTTATTTTACTTACAGTATAATTACATATTTGAAGTTTATTCTAACTAAATAATAAAGGCTAGTTCATTAAGACTGCAGTATTCTTCGAACTATCACTGATTTACTGCTTAGGTGAAAAAGAAGCGGTGCTCTCCCTGGCCGCGCAGGGCAAGACCCCTTCAGCACTTCTGCTGTAGTTAACAAACCTAGACATGCCATGCCGCCTTAGGAAAATTTGTATCTTTCTTTTTTGATGAAAGCCACATGAAGAGTTTCAGTATTCCACCGCACCTACAACCAAAATTAATTGCAAACTAGAAATATTTGCATGAATGTTTTGCTGCAATAAAGAAGAGCTCTACTAGCTTCTGCTTGGCATGAGACAAGTAATTTGATAATTCACATGGATTGAACCAAGCAAGGCATACTTCCAGGTCTTACCTAATTGAAACAAAACCACAATACGTCCTCCAGCATCTGGCATTAAAAGAGACAAAACAATCAGATATACTAGTGTTACTACTATTTTCTTGAAGGTTTTTTGAGATGCTTTTACAGTGGCATCCATGAACTGATACACGGTATCATGTATTTTTATCCAACACATCCTTTTCCATCCTATCAAAACTCAGGGAGAAGTGATAAATTCTAGAGCCTCATTTTATTTATTACAATCACTACTAGGAAAAAGGAATATCTAAGAGAAATTCTTAACAAAGGAACATAAATTTATGAAACTTCATTTACTTTCTTCCAAAATGGTTGTTTAATGTTGGATCCACGATGGTGTTAAGGTTACAGGGCATAAAATCCATTTCTCTTTTTGTGCAAGTAGATGGATTAATGTGCATGTGGGGCCAACAGGCAGCTGGCTCTGGCATGAAGGACCACCTGAAAAGGCACCCCAGACTAAAACATATATTATATCAAACCAAGTTAATACGTATTAAGTGGACTGGACCTCTTGGAAGGCAAATGCAAGCACACAGGAATGACGTTACAAAACAAAAGATGTAATTATTAGTGAAAGGGTTGACTTCAAAAGCTTGAACAATTTAATCTATTTCTGTACTCAAAGTACAGAAAAGGGAGACTCCAGATTTTTTGCACACCAGAAAAAGGGTGTGAATGTCCAAAACTGCACCAAACATTTTTTACTCTTGTAATAAAAAAAAAGAAAGTTCAAAAAAAGCTGAGTATTATATGACACACAGGAAAATCTCCTCCATTAAATTGCTACAAGAAATTCAGCTCAACATTATGTTTTTCAAATTATCCCAATCAATAAAAGCATAACACTGGAATACAAAAATTTGCAGTTTCCAAATTGTAAAGGAATTAATTTAACAGAAGTGAAACATTAATAAAAGACATTTGCTGCTGGCACCTCTATTTATGCCAAGAAAAATAACATGAAATTACAGTGAAAGAACAAACTTTGGCACACTGAGAAACAAACAGTTTAAAGCAAAATGACTTCTTAAGCAAACAGCTACCACAACGCAACTGTGCAAACCCTACACAACGTCAGAAATACTTCTAGTCATCACCGCTTTGGGCATTCTCACTGAAAAGCAGCTAAGGAACGAAGAGGAGCCTACCTGCTACGTAACTGAAGTTTATGCAAAGATCACAGAAATGCTTTATCAATCTCAGCAAAGCAGACGTTTGTCTGCAGCACCTTAAAACCACAGGAACGATCAGCTTCCTCTTGATCAAAGGAAAACAGACAAACACATGAAAGCAGTAGCAAAAACCTCCACATATTCAAGTGCAAAAGAGAAACTGATGTCCCAGAATTTAGGGCAGAACATTTCCACACAGTTTGATCTGGCATTCAGTAAACAACAATGATATATGCAAATAATACAGTAAATGAAAACAAGGACATACTTCACAAGACTTCATATTGCAGAGGAGATAGATATTAAACAGTTAAGGAAAATGAATTATCCATAGTAGCTACACTTTAAGAGTTACAGGAATAAAATGAAGAAAACTAAGATGTGACCAACAGGCATGTTAATATACTAATTCATTACGTCTGCAGAAAGCCTGAAACGTATATGCATTATGTACGTACATAGACAGAACACACAAGACAATTCAAAACCAGAAATAATTCTATATGAAACATTTTAATTACTATTTAACTGCAACAAGTAGTACTTTACTAAGATCCTTACAACATTCAGAACTGCACAGAGTGCTCGTGTTAGGGTTTTACGACCTTGAGAGTTTCACGATACAAATGAAGAAAAGAAAAAAAAGTGTTGTTTGAATGACAGGCAGAAAGTCCGGCAGATGTGTTACAGCATTTCAAATAACATAACAATAATCTTGAGTTTCTTTAATTTTTTTTTTCCATTTTAACAGTTAGATAGATTTCTACTATCCCACTTACCTCTTATCTTTACACCCCCACACATCATCATCAATCATCATTGTGGAGATAAAACACAGTGAAAGGTATTTCTAAATATCCTATCTAAAGTCAGTCCAGGGTAATACTACGATGCAAAATACCTCTGTGATTAGCCAAGATTTCGAGTTGCTTTTTTTCATCAATTTGATAGGCGAACCACTAAATGACTTAAGTAGCACTAATTCACTGGATTAGCTGCTTGAACACAAGTATACTAATACATGCACTAATTCCAACCACAGAAAATACACAGGTAATACATCAAGTTGTGATGGAAATACCAATCACAAGTCAATTACAGCATAGTAACTCAGAAATTATCTAAATGTCATAAACCATGCAGATTAAAAAAAAATAAAAAATCTGTTGCAATACTGAAAGAACTTTGCTTTTGATTACTGAAACAACCTTGGCTGAGTTACAGCATTACTACTCCTTCCATTATTTAAGCATATTATCCAGATTTTCCCTCTCAGCCAGTAGGAGAGATTCACAGCAAAGTTAAATACACTTGTGTTACACACCCAAAGTTAACATACTTACTGACCCGAATCACTGTACCACTGTACACTGAGAGCTGAGTACAACCTGTCACATACACACATCACCTGAAAGGTAACCACATCAAAGAGTACCTATAAGACACACAGACCTCACAAAACCTGAAGTTATCAGGCTGAGAACAACTGTGAGAGCCAATTAAAAGAAGATGGAAAAAAGGAGGACACAACTTGAACTGGCTGTTACTCGATGCAGTTAGTATTTCCATAATTTGCATTAGTTTCTTGATCAGCTGTATTCACACACCACCACCACCACCCCAACTTGTAAGGTCTGGTTATTTATACTTTAAAAAACAAAACAACACATAAGTGGACACAGAATTTAAACTGAGAATAACTGCTTCTAGAATTTGTTCAACAGCTTGAGCCAATTGTAAGTGAAGGGTTGAAAACCGTAACGCCCTGTCAGAGAGTTGGGGCAAAAAACAGATTTCATGAGGAGCAGTCAAGATAAGCTTAACAGAGAAAAGCCAAACAAGCTACTCAACACTGACACTGGGACCCTTCTGGCAGAGGTGAAACACATGAGAAGAATTTTTTTTATTTTTTATCACCTGAACAGCCCTGAGTTAAACAGAATTAAAAGCCTTGCTGTTACTGTTCTGTAGCCTCAAAATGCATTTGTAATTGAATGACAGATATATATAAGATTTTTAAAGCATTTCCCCTGTCGGTTTTGCTCTGCACACATTAAAAGACCAATAACTAAGAAAGCTATAATTGTATTTTATTTATTCATGAGACAAAAAAAAAAGCCTTACTACATAAATCTCCGTATAATATCAACATGCAGGATATATAGTTTCATTTATATTAAACATGTACATGCTCCTTCAATTAGCATGTCTAGAAATAATTAGCTAATACAAAAAAGCACCCCTGATGCCTTTTCCACTGCTACGGATACACTTGCCACCAAAGCAAACAGAGGTATGTGACACTATACAACAATGTCTTACAAACACTGTTTCCCATGCTTTGCTTTCCTAACATGCACATTTCAAATCACTCCTTCCTTTTATTTCTGCAATCTTGGAATTCAAAGGAAAGGTATTTTTCTTCACTGGAATTTAATAAAACTTAGTTGGAAAGAGATTTGACTTTTTTTTTTTTTTGAAAGAACAGAGGCTAAGTCTGCGAGTGTTACAATATTTTAAATAATAAAACAATAACCTTGAGAGGCTGTAGTATATTAAACTGCTCTGAACTAAGCCCAGTACTTGCAAATGGTAACATCACATGAAAAGCAGCACACAAATTAACCTCAGGGATAAACAACCTTGAGTGTCCACATATAAGAGAAAATAATATAGTACAAAAAAAAAGTATAAGTATACTTTCTTTAAATCATTTTGGCTGATAAGAAATCAGTTGGAAAAGCACTGCTATCAAGAAGAAAAACACACACAGTATTTTTAAAGAAATACACACATGAATTCCTTTCACACAAACTGTTTTTGCGATATACAGTCTAACTTGGCACATTATGTTATTTTTTCTTAAATTCTTTTAGGGCTGACCAACTTTTCTGTAAGAAGAAAAATATATTTTTCTCTGAAAACTGGTGTTCAGTATTTCAATCTCTCAGAACATACGTTAAGCAAATTTCACTGGGCAGCAAGAGGGAAGACAAGAGATTCAATATTGAGCAGCTTGTCCTTCAAAAGCTATTTAGTCGTTGTCGTTACCGTTACTACAGATGGCAGCAGCAATAACGCCTACATTTTGGTCACCTAACACTTTCCCTGACAAAAAGATTCCTGCGATGCCTTCTCAGGCTGTAGCATCTCCATTGTTTGCCACATGCCTTTGATTTTTGGCAGAGGTAAACACTTGTGCTCTGCAAACATTATTTGCTTGTGCCACAGAGTTTTGCTCCTTTTTGCAGAATTATAAACCATTGACCAATAGCCTCTTCCCTAGTAGTCAAGAGATGCAAATATCTTCCCTTAATACAGGCTTTTTTGTTACAGCTTGATCTGGGCAGACAGTCTGAGTGATGGACATGCTGAATCTGGCGTCTCACTTTCATTGCCATCCTAGCAATACCCCCAGCATTGGAGGACCCTAGAGATCAAAATTTAAACACTGCCAGAGAACTACAAAGTTTGGGAAGGGGGACGGTGGCAGCAGCCACTGCCCATTGCTGGGGCAGCACCCTTTCTGAGGGAAACACAGTGGGAAGGAACATTTTACTTTCTTCCTATCCCTATGAACAAGATGAGGACTCCAGGACCTAGATGTACACACAAACACGTAAATTAAGAGAACATCAGTTCCACATCCCTGTTAACAATTTGCATTAGTAACTGTTGTGATTGCCACAAAATTCGTAAGTTGGGTCCCAGTAAAAAAGTCTCATTCTCTGTTGCAACAGATCCAAATCCCATCCACGCTGCTGACTGTAAAACACACCACAAACATACATACAATCATTTATACCACATCATATATTATCTTCCAGCAGCCAGATCAAATAAAATAACAGATTTGGCTGAGACCACTCTGTACTGCCATGCTTGGGCATTAGTGTTCAAATGGCGATGCTTGACCACAAGTGATTATATCTGCCCGTGCCTGTCCATGCTCTACAACACGTGACCCATTTGACATCATCTCTAATTACACCACATCCCGCCTTTTCTATGGATTCCCAGTCTCATACAGGGTGAAGTCCTGGTCCACACAATGAGTGAAGCTTTTATGCAACATTTGCCTCCGAAGTTAGAAAGTATAAAAAGTACGAAAACACAAGAAAAAAAGTTTGGGAAGAGTGTGAGTGAACATTAGGCAGGCTTCCTTATACTTTGGGGGGCGGGGGTGTGGTCACAAATATAAATTCTGAGCATTAATTGTTTTTATCCCTTCTCCTCCATGTGAAACATGAAAACATGGAGATCCAAGACCTAGAAGCGCTTGACTGCTCAACCGCAACAGCTTACCCTGGGAGCTGTGACTGCTGAGCCCAGGAGGAGGGTGAGGAAACAGCAAACACAGGCGTTCCCGGCTCCCTCCCTGGCTCCTCACACAGTGTTACCTCAGAGAAGTCAAAGACTTGGATTCATCTTCCCACCCCATAAATTTGGGAAAATACTACTTCCTTATCTCCCAAAGCAATTGTAAAGCTACTTTTAGAAACTACAGTGGCTTAGGACAAGAGGGAAATTACGCCCTCTTACGCCCCAGGTTTAGATGGTTTGCCATCCACAAAGCAAAGGCCCCCTATCAGATAATTAAGGCAGAAGCGTAATAAGCAGCTGCCTAACCCCTTAATCACAACTCATCTCATACGTGGAACCGGGGAGAGGTCAGGCGAAGGCAGAGCAGCCAGATCCACCCTCACACCTACACGTGAGGCCAAGAGACACGGTCAGGACCACACCAGCCTTGGCCCTCACATCTCTTGGTGCTGGAGGACTTGATCCGACGCCACACACACCTCCGTACACCCCGGCAGCCTCCACCACATCTCACACCCGCCCTCTTTGCCCTCGGAAATTAAAAAGTTACATTCGCCCAGCAACGAGGAGGCACCTTAATAGGAGCCGTAGCTTTATAAAGGCTCGGAGCGAGGCGTTCACGCTCGATACCAGCTCAACCAGTTTGGTGCCCGGGTTGGCCAACCAGCACAGGCAGGCCCAGGCACCGCTGAAAATGAGGTTTAGAAAAGCGCTCCCTCCCCGCTCTCCA
>NW_009646395.1:436010-453110 GCF_000708025.1 Charadrius vociferus | reverse complement strand
CCGTGGGTCTGCCCTCCCTCAGGCGAGCCTGTGCCTCGGTGGCGGGGCGCGTTTGATCGGGCTGCCTGGGAAAGCCAACCGCCCGGGAAAACCAAACAGCGCGCCCTCCGGCTTGCCCCTGCCCTTTTTCCCAGATTTTGCCATCCCGTAGGCAGCCATGCGCCGCCTCGGTTGAGTGGATGGCCTCGGAGAAAGGCACAAGCGCGTCCTGATGTCCCGACTGGTGGGTCCCCCCCGAGGGGACTCCCGCAGGCAAGGCCTGCAGGTGGGCCCTCGCGCCGGGCTGGCCCTGCGGTGGCCGGGGGGGAAACAGGGAAACATCATCTTTTTTATTCTCCTGAAGGTTTATATGCTAGCGGTCGGGGAATAAAATCCAACATAGAAGTTTTAACGCACAGCTTGCGTATTTGTTTTCCTCCCCGCTTCCCGTTTTTTTCCCGCTTCTTGACACTCTGCCGCCCCGCTGGAGCGTGCGCAGCCTCAGGGCTGGGACTTGGGGCAGCACCGGCCCCTCTGCCCCAAAACGTTGCCTGAAGTGGTGCTCGATGCAAAAAAGCCTTATTGCCTCGACTTCAGTGCCAGTTTACCAAAATTGCAACTGAAAACATACTTAAACCTCCCGCTTTCCATTCTTACTGTTTGTTCTGTTTTTTGCCTGGCAATTGTATTCCCGTTACAGTCGTCTGTAGCTGAAAGTACAGACCATAGTCAATATAAGGGAGTGGCGGAGGAAAGTGTTTTCCCTTCTTTTTTTTTTGAAAACATTTGCTTGCGTACTCCTGATGTGTCTCCCAGTAAATCACTATTTCTTGTTAAGTGCAAATTACTCTGTTGGGGCGCTGGTCAACAATTTGTCTTCCATCTGTACATTCAAGCGGTGTCTTCATGTTTGGGTTCACACACTTCAATAAAAGTTTAACTAGACAGATACAGTTTTTCCTGGTGCGTATAGTAACAATTATTCCTGATGTTACCTTACCGGTGAAAGACTTCACTTTCATTGTTTATAACTCTGCCAAATTTAAAAAAGTGCCAAAGTATGTTTCCATGCCAGCTGTTTCTCAGGCTAAACTCCTGTCAAGGGGGTCCACTTAAAATTATTTTACTCATCCAAACATGAAATCATACTGTTTTGCTCATGTTACAGAAGAAAAATCCTACCTGTCTTCTTGTAGCTGTGCCTCCTGATTTCCAGGGGCTCCCTTTGGCAACAAAACCAAAAGAAGGAAGACTGTCCTGTAATCTTAATTAATCTTTAGCCTATTGGTGCCTGATGAGCACATAGGAAGGAACAGCTGCTCTCAGTGCAAGTTACATGGGCTTAGTGCTGAGGGAAAGGAAACAGAGAGGATGAGTTTCCAGGACTGGGAGTTAGGAAAGCAGGTAGTGGATGTGGGGGATATGAAGGGACAGGAAAAGATGGAGGAGCCAAAAGCTGAAGAAAGGGATGTGAGGGTGTTTGCAGGGAGGGTATTTGGGCAGGAGCTGGTGGTTGGGTGGAGAGGGGTGGATCAGACCACAGGAGAATCTGCCCCGGGGAACGTGAGCCTACTCGTGCTTTCTGTCCAGCAGCCGTGAAACCCGTAAGAGTAGCATGTCACATGGAGAAATAAGCGGCCTCCTGCGACGGTAATCTCCTCTGATAGCTGGGTCGCAGCCTCACCAGTATTCAGACTGGGAGTCATGCAGTGAAAAAAAGATTTTAAAGAAAACTTAAGGAAACTACATGGAAAACGTAAAAGCTCCAAAGACAAAAACCTCCCCGATAGTATTTTATGTAGTATGTGATATGAGTCAGTTTTTAAATTACCTTTGCAAAGTGTTTTTTCTGCAAGACTCCTGCCTTATTCAATGCAAAGGATGTGTTTAATTAATGTATAGTTCTTCAGTGTTTTTCTTCATTTTCATCATGTAAAGTGCAATCTTTCATGTCATATTCACTGTACATTCTTCAAACCCTGCCTTGAAGGCAGGTTAATTAATTTCCATGATGGCTTTCCTGTAGTACTTTCATAACTCCTTCAAGGATTAATAAATTTACCTTTGTAACAGCCTTCTAAGTTGAAGTAGTACTATTATCATATTTTACACGCAGGGAAGAACTGACAGAAGGTCATGTGTCTGGAGTAGTCCATAGTTGGTTTTTAATTCTTTTATGATGTTGTGGAGGTTGGCAGGTTGTTTTAAAGTGGAGAATAGTGGATTTAATAGAGCGTGCATCTACCAGCACTGAAGAAACAAGACCACAACCGTTCTTGCTCAGGTTTGACTTTGAATAGTTTACAGATCTTTAAGCACCAGACACGGTGGATTACTTACAATCTACAAAGCTTTGGCATGCACTTACAACCAGGAGTCAGGAGCTAGTTTCGGACCTATCTGTGTATTCTTCTTTATGATGGAGGAACTCTGGGGAATTTTTTAATCTTCAGCTTTTAAAAAGGAAGTTATGAACTGTTCAATTTTGCCCATACTTTACAGAACAAGATTATTTTCTTGACCGTAGCGGCTAAAGGGGCTTTTCCAGCTGTGATGGCACTACAGCCAGTGTCTGCATGCTTAGAATTGGAGATGTCACCATGTCCCTCTCTGACTTTCCACCCCCCGCTTTGGTCTACTGTCCCTTCGTATCACATTAAAGGAAACCATCCTAGAGGCGGCACATCACCAGGAGCAATGTGAGGCTCCACTTTTGAGTGATAGGGGAAGGAAGACATAACCTGACAGCCCTACAGCCTCGGGGAGCTGAGGGACGGGACTGGGAAGTTTCTCCTCACCCTGGGGACCAGGAGCGTGAATTACCACAGCGCTGCCCATGAAGGCAGAGAGACAGACAGGGAGAAGCCGTGTGTGCGCTGGGCTGCAGCCAGCCTCTTATCATCAGCTCTCCAGCATGAATTATAAGGAAAAGTAGGAATTTTCCCAAGCGCAACTTCATCTCTGTAAGTCACGTTGCATTGAGCCCTCTGGGAAGGCGTTTCATTGCAGGCACTTTGCTTTCTTCATCTGATGCCCAGTTTGTCTTTCTGTGAATGAAACTCTGGTAATACTTCTTCCAGATTGTTGTATTTTAAAGTGTTTTACTTTCTTTTATGGTGTGTTGTGTGTTATTAAAGTCAACAACGCTTTGGGTTTCTTTTATGGAAAACATTTTTCCCTTTTACCACAAGTTTTCAGCAGGTGCTGTATTGAAACAGGTCTGTCCAAATATTCATCTGTGAGCTACAATAGGTGTTGATCAGCCTAAGGATGGGAAAATCTCAGAGGTAAATATGCAGAGAGGTAAAGGAAAAGTCTTAAAGTCTGTTCAGTATGCAGGCAGAAAGAAGCTGGAGGGACTGCTAATTTTGCCACCTTGACAAACATTAAAGTAAAAATTGTCTAAAGTCTAAAACTAATTTTGAAAAATTTGGCTTGTTTTTTCAGTGTTTTTTTTATATCTTGTGGTTGTATCTGTGCAACCAAAGCCATCTATCCCGTCTATGCCTAGGAATGCTTCCAAGGGAAAACAGAATGGCGAGCCCTGAGCAAACTGGCCCAATCTATGACATAACAAATGTGTGACAATCCGCAGTTTCTTCTCTTTGTTGCTGTTTTGAATTGATAGCTGACAGGTTGAGAACCCAAGAAAGCGAGGCAGACAGTATGGCTGCCCGTGGTATTTCAGTAGGAATGACTGGCCAAGCGTCACAGAAACGCTGTGTGTCAAAGATGAGAAATCCAGTTCTCCCAGGCAGTATTTGCCTGCTTTAACTTCAAAATCATCCTTCCTTTTCTGAAACTCCTGGAAATCCAGTGCCACGTTTGCCATCTCTCTTATAACTTCTGAATGAAATTGAGTGCTCACACCAAAGTATTTTTACAGACAATACAAATTCATCAAAAGACAAGTACTCCTCTTCATGGGCTAAGTTCATGTCCTCTAAGAGAAACAGAAGATGACTCGAAGTTAAAAAGAGTTGGAACACATATATGAGAAACTGAAGAAAGGTGGCGAGTATAGCTGGTCATAGTTATTCCTGATTGTTCAATTATTAATTTGCCACCTTTAGCATTCCCCTAAAATCGATTATAAACCATAATTGTACTTAGAGAGTTATTGTGAAATTAGGTTTGCAAATGGTAGAAATGCTCATGGACTAATTCGCCGATAAGAAATCTTCCTCATGAGGCACCAGCCTTACATGAAAAATTCTTGGGCACTGAGTCAATAAACTGAGATGCAGCATGATAACTGAGGAAATATTTTTTTTTCCAGTTGCTTGGAATAGTTTTATAAAACGCATTGGTGGTGTCAGTCTTGAAGCTTGATATCAACAGCAAAATGGTACTCTGTTTCAAAACCACAATTTTGAATTCAAAAGTCATAGTGGTGTTTCTAAAGGACTTCTACCTTTTAGTCATGAATGTTTTTGTAAAATATAGCTGAGTTTGCCTTGGTGAAATGGCTTCAATTTCTGTTTGTCTCTCACTGTTTAAGAAGTCATGGACAGAATATCCACAGCAGTTAAACTATCTTTTTAAGTTCCTTTGGTTGAAGAGCAGGACCAATATGCAGCTCAGTCTGGCAAAGCTTGAACTACATCTGTCTGCTTTATTTTTATGTACTTACACAGCTAACAAGTGTCAATCAGTGAATAATATCAGCCTAATGTTAAAATAATTTTTAGGATGAATCATAATGGATTGCTTTTGTATTTGTCATTTGGCATGCAGAAAGTGTATTAGTTCTCCTCCACATGAAAACATATTAAAAAAAACCCCTTATATTGTAAAATCCCACATCTTCTACCCCAATATCCTATGCCATATATGATTTTTTATACTCCCAGAAAGCCTTGAACTAGGGGCATATTCTCACTTGCCTCACACATTGATGTTATCTTTTGAAGTTCAGCCGGAGCTTTTTGACTTGGTGTCACTAATGGTGTCAATCTTCACAAAAATAAGTGAAAAGGGAGAAAGAGAGGAACTCTCTCATCACCTTGTCCTTCGTTATTTACTGACTGCACAGGCATTTTAAGTCATGTACAAACATAGCCCTGCCTACACACCCTGCTTTACTGAGCACAGTAATGGGATAAACAGTAGTGGAATGCAGCACAAACCTATTTCACACCTGATTTAAATTGAATATTTTTTCATCAATGTTTCGTTGAAGGGGTTATATATATTATTTCTCTAGTTCTCCCGTAAATAAGACCTTCCTTATTTACCACCAAATACCTGCTTTTCTTCTCCAAGAGTCAGAACCTTGTGAGCCATGAATCTTAAGAAGAGCTGTGCTATTAATTGCTTTGCAGGTTTGTGGCCAGGTACCACTGGGGGATCCGAACAAGTTAGATTTTGATGAGTTTTGGATTGCTTTTAATTCTGGGATTAAACTAAAGGTTCTTTACTGCAGTATTAGGCAAAGAAAAGGCAAAAGCTCTGTTAGCTTTTCATGCTTTAACAGGATGTGACACAGTCTTAGCATTTGCTGGGAGAGGCAAGAGAAGATAAGTCTTGCTTAGGAAGGAAAGAATGTCTGCCCTGCAGCCATAGAAACGGTTCTCCATTTCTCTTCACCACCTGCTGAAGTGATTGATATTTGCCTGAAGGATTTGCAATTATTTGTAATATTTTTGTTTAACTGCACACCAGCGTACTTTGCCAGGAAGAAGAACATTCCTTCCCCAGCAGTACATCTATTCATATAGGGGAAGATTATGTTATATTCATACATGATAGAAGCATGGACAAGAACATACCTACATCAGATTGTTAATAGGCTGTTCTCAAGGTTATGGAATATCAAATCCTAAGATATTTCTACTCTGACTGAATGCCTAAAATAGCATTAAGCTAATTAAGTTTAGTTATCGTTGAATAATAATTATACTGCATCAAATGGCAGACAGTCAGTAGAGAATTAGGTTTTTTACGTTTTGGTTAAACTAGCATCCCATGTATGAGAAATTAAGTCACCTTGAAGGGAAGTCATGACTACCATGGGGATACAAAAGCCCTGGAACATATAGACCAGGTAGGTCCAAGAAGCCAGGCAGTCTTGAGACTACATGAATTTATGAGTAATACTGCATGTGCACAGGGGACTCTGCCTCACACTCGCAGTGAGACCATTTGCATGCTCCTGTGCTCACTCTTTCACATATGACTGGTAAATCCCGTGCCTCAGCCTTTCTGAGCACTATCCATAAGGTAACTCTGGAAGAGACATAATAATTGGAGGAGAGAGGTCAGCGTGATTTAGGTCTTCTTTCATAACTACCTATTAGGAATCCACAACAGACCCAGATGCGACTTGAGTATATACTTAATACCTGCCCAGCGTAGGAAAATAGAAGTTGAATTCCGTTTGCTTTTATTCAAAGAGAGAGAAAGAACACTGTAAAAGATGAGGATTTTATTTACTTTCATAATCAATTTTCGTTCTTCCTTAACTTCCACAGACCGTGATATTTATTCATGCATGTGACTTGTCACACACAAACATAGAGAATGCGGCGCTGGTCATAGTGATTCTGTGGTTGCTTCAAAGCAAGATAAATCAGGCTGTAGATGCTTACAGTCTAAAGGTCTCCTGGTTATTAAAATGACATCAATAATTTTGAAGCAAGCAGTATTTGAAAAATGGTTGAGCTGAGTCTCAAGTCAATGGGTATAAAAAATTATACTGAACATTTTAACACAAAAGGGGAGGGTCTATTGACAAAACTTGTTCATCAAGAGTGAAATGGATCCTCAGGCTGAGCTCCACCAACTTCAACACAGCTACAACAAATTACACAATCTGCCTCTAAACAGAAAAATCAGTTATTTCAGTTTATGATGTATAAATATTCAACAAAGAAATCTTAAACATATATGCTAAAAAGATAAAGTAACAACTGTACAGAAGTCTCACAGAAATGTACTTAGATAGTTGTCATACATTTCAAAACTTGCGTAAACATCAGATGTTAATCAAACATTAACTTACCTTAATTTCACAGGTTAAAGATCACTCCCACATACAATTAAGGATCAATTTTCTGCCTCCCTGCCAATCCAGCAATACATGGAACATGCTGCTTCCTCTAGATTCTAATTTTATAGGGGTTATAGCTGAGCAAACATAGTGAGTGTTTTGTAAATGTTTACAAACCTCTGCAGCAAACATAAGAGAGACTAAAATATAAAATAAAAAGATCTGGTGATTGCTAGTAAGCTAATAAAAATAGGCATGACAGATCCTGTGGAAATAATGTAAAGGATGGTACCAAATGCATAATGTTCTTTTTGCAGTCATTTAGTATATTTTCTGAAGTCTAGCTCTTTGACAATTTAGTCTTCCCCCTGCCCCTTGAAAATCAGGTCTAATTATGTCTAGTATGTGTCTTGTAATTTCCTTTTTTGTCATTTCTACTGCATATCAGAATGTTCAAAGTTTGGCTTTAAATTATGAGAGAAGTTATTTACTCTGCCTTCAAGCTCAATTTGAAGATACAACCTGATGCAACTAACCCAACTAGTTGGAAGAAATTAAGATGGCTAAACCCAGTGTTTCTATTTAATGAGAATTCTGCCATTTCAGAATTTCTTTTCATTCAAGCTCTGTTAAAAATAATGGAAATTACTTGCTTGTAGTTAAAAACTGTTTAAGGACTCCGCATCTTGCTTCCAAGCCATATGACAGAAAGTTTGCATAGCACTCTCGCATTTCTTGTTACTGCAGTGTAGTGATCTGTTAGCACATCTATGAATAGGTAGGTCTTCCAATCTGAGGACTTAAACTTTTCCATATCTGTAGAGTTACTAAGGGTACTTCTTTTCTTTTCCAAATGACATGGCAGTGATCTACATCCTGTCTAAATCCAACCCTCAGGCTCTCATGGATACCTCAGGATCTCTGATACTTCAGTACAGTATTTTTTCTACATTTCTCTAAATGATTTTAATTCAAACACGATCCATCTCATACATACTGTCCCTTTTCTTTCTCTGAAGTTATTAACGCATAACGCTATTTCATCACCTTTATTTTTCTCTTCTGTCTTTCCTAAATGACGCATATACTTCCATCCTGATATTTCAGCCACAACTGCTAATCCTCCACAGGTTTCTGTACTACACATTCTGACTCAGTTGTTCTGGATCCTTTGTTTTGTTGTGCCAATGTAATAGCTTCATACTGGCCTCCACAAGAGGCTAAATTTTAGCCAATACTTTCGCACTCTGTATTAGCCAGCAAGCGCTCTTATCAGTATTGGCACTTGCATTCCTCTGGCCCTCTGATATTTCTTTCTCCCTACATTATCATCATGCAGACTAAATTAGGCTTTCCCAGCTTTGTTCCCTACTTTTAAATTTAAGCTCTTAGCAATCAAATTAACCTTGATCCCAGTCCAGAACTCGAACTATTCAGTGTATGATCCTTTTCCAAGAATGTTTCCCAGTGGCAGACAACCCTAAACCTTCTTATAGAGTGATTTGTTGGTCTTCACTGTCTAGTTGCATCTCTCCTCTAAATCTTTAAAGACCAGAAGAATTCCATTCCATTTTTATTGATATTTGTATTAACCACATTTCACTGCATTGTCATTTCAGACATCTTTTCCATGTCTTCCTCCTAGCAGACAATTGCTTCTGCAGTTGGAGCAATTTTTCTATATTCATTCATGAGTCTTGGCCTGCTGGAGCAGAAGTATGCAAGAGTCAGAAAAAACGTCTCCTATGTTGTTTAGATTAGCCAAACTAAATAAAATTATTCTGATGTCTTAAGTAAGCCACTACCACTTGACAGACACCAAAAATAAAAAACAGTGTTAGTGTCAAAATCAGGAAGGCCAAAGCCGAGCTGGAGCTGAGGCTGCCGAGGGGCACTGGTTGGAACAAGGTAGATTCTGTAAGAATGCTAACTGGAAAAGCAAATTCAAGGAAAATGGGCTGCTGCTGCTGAGGCCCCTAGTGACAACACGTGTCAATGAAAAAGATGACGAAGTCAATCCCTTTTTTCTGCCTCTTTCTTCACAGTGAAATCTAAGTCCCAGACCCCTGCCTGGATGGGCACAGTCAGTGAAGGAATTGGGCAGCCAGCAATGGAGGAGCAACAGGTTAGAGCAACTGGATGTATTCAGGTCCTTTGGGCTGGATGGGAATCACCCCAAGCTACTGGAAGACCTGGTGGGCCTGAGTGTGAGGCCACTATCAATCTTCATCTTCAAAAAAAGCAAGAAGGAGGATTTGGGAAACTATATGCCAGTCATCTGCGCTTCAGTCAATGGAAAGATCATGGAGCACATAATCAGCAGTAGTCAGCCCAGGAAGGCAAACTGTGTTTGACCTGCCTGATTGCCTGCTATGATACAGTGACTGGCTCTGTGGGCAAGGGCAGAGTGCTGGGTGTAATATGCCTTGATTTGAATATAGCTTTTGACACCAGCTTCCCCAGCCTTCCCCTCTGGAAACAGCAGAAGCAGGGACTGCACAAAGAGACTGTTTAGATGAGTTGAAAACTGGCTGTAAGGGTAGCAGTCAATAAGTCAATCTTTGGCCGGTAATCTGCAAAGGGCCCTGGGGTCAATACTGGCACTGGTACCCAATGCCTTCATTAACAACCTGGCCACAAGGCAGAGCTCATTCGCAGCAGATCTGCAGATAGCACTAAGTTAGGGGAAGTGGCTGCTGGTTCAACCCAGAAGGACCCTGAGAAACTTAAGGATTGGACAGAAACCTTGTGATCCTCATAGGAAGTATGAAGTTCTGTACCTGGAGCAGCTGGAATAACCCCATGTACCGGTACGGGCTGGGAAGTGGCTGGCTGGGTCATGGTCATGTAACCCAGTCTTGTGGGTTACAGTGCACCACGGGTTGAATGCTAACCTGCAATGTGCGCTTCTGAAAGAAGCTATGTACTGGGTTAACATTAGAAGTGTGGCCAGCACATAAAGGAAAATTTGCTGATAATCTCTACTTGGTACTGGTGAGGCCATACCTGAAATAGTGTTTAGGTTTGGATACCTCTGATCAAGAGGGACATGGTGAAATTTGGAACAGTTCAGCAGACAGCTACTACGAACGCTGAAGGAGCTGGACATTTGTAGTCTGGTAAAAAGGAAGCTAAGAAATGACATAACATCAGCTTACAACTGTTTGAAGTATTATTAGAAAAGTGACAGAGCCAAACTATTCTTGCTACTGTCAGCTGGTCTAACAAAGAAGAATTACCACAGTTTACATCTCGGGAGGTTCAGACTGGGTGTCAGAAAATAAAATCAACAAAAGGGTATCTGGGCACTAGAACAGGTTGTCCAGGGAGGTGGAGGAATCTCTGCCACTGGGGCTTCTCAAGACTCAGGGAAAGCCAAGAGTGACATAATCTAGTGCTGAGCTGGTCCAACTAAAAGACAACCTTCAGAGGTGCCTTCCAATCAATATTTTTATGATCTTGCAGCAGGTCTCAGGTCTTCACAACATCTTATTAATAAAGCCCTATTATTAACCTATTTATTAACTTGTTTGGTTTCATGAGTGGTGGTAGAAGATTGTCACCTAGCCTGCTTGAAGAGAAGATTCAACAAATTAACACCTTGGTGAGTTGCATAACTAAGACAACACCTCTCATCAACCCACTTTATGGAGTTAGAAGTACAGCAAGAGACTTCAGCTAAGGAAAGGTACGCAAGTTGCACTTCTGCTCCACATCCCTCTTCCCCTTGCCCTGGCACCCATTCACCTTTCCAACTTAGTCGACTTATTCCTTTACCACATTAAAATCTGAATCTAGACTCAGTTGCTCCTTCTGCCCATGTCTGAAACAAAGAGGACCTAAATTAGTAATTAGCCTTTCTCTGGCCTTCTGTTATCAAAGCATTATCCAACTTCTTTGGTCTGTGGGAAATACCTTGATATAAATAGACGTATTCTGCTGTGAACTATATTGATTCCATAACATCTCAGCCAGTTTCCCACAATGCATGATACAGAAAAACAAAGTGTCCCTTTCTCAATTGCGTTATTTTTTTTCCTCCTTCAGGAAATATTGAAGATCACAATTTTCCTCTAAGTCTGTAAACTGCCATTGCCTTTGTCAGGAATAAGCTGCACATAGAATCACAGAATCATAGAATTTTCAGAGTTGAAAGGGACCTCTAGAGATCATCTAGTCCAACTTCCCCGCTAAAGCAGGGTTGCCCAGAGCACATTACTCAGGACTGCATCCAGGCGGGTCTTGAAAATCTCCAGAGAAGGGGACTCCACAACCTCCCTGGGCAGCCTGTGCCAGTGCTCTGTCACCCGAACTGTAAAGAAGTTTTTCCGTGTGTTGGAACGGAACTTCCTATGTTCCAACTTGCACCCATTGCCCCTCGTCCTGTCACTGGGAACCACCGAGAAGAGTGTGGCTCCATCCTCCTTCAACCCACCCTTTAGATACTTGTAAGCAACAATAAGGTCTCCCCTCAGCCTTCTCTTCTCCAAGCTAAAGAGTCCCAGCTCTCTCAGCCTTTCCTCATAAGGGAGATGCTCCAGTCCCTCAATCATCTTGGTTGCCCTTCGCTGGACTCTCTCCAGCAGTTCCCTGTCCCTCTTGAACTGGGGAGCCCAAAACTGGACACAGTATTCCAGTTGTGGCCTCACCAGTTCCGAGTAGAGGGGGAGTATGACCTCCCTCGACCTACTGGTCACATGAAAGACAATAAATAAGTTTGCCAGGTTTTTCTGTATAGCTTGACATGATGGAGCAGATAAAATTGCAATAGTCCATTTGACACTTAAATCTCAACAGAAAGATAATTTCAAAATGATTATTCTGTCCTCAGTACAACAACGTTATAGAGCATTCTCTGAAGCAGAGGAGATAGAAGCACCTAGACCTATGAACAAATTCTGCTCCTACCTCTGACCCTCCATGCTGGCCACAGACTTCTGTTCTAGCAATGCTGGATGGTACAGGGAAGAGTGCTTTCAAAAGGGGTTGAGTTGGTTGGACCTGCATACTTTGGATCTAAAAAGTGGACTTTTGTGATACTCGCAAGAGGCCTATTGCTGTGCATATGACAGTCCATGTGATTTCTATAATCTTAGGCAAATGACAATACAGTAATTTATAGTCAATATGATTTTCAAATATCACCACCAATAGAAATTGCTTTAGCATATTCAGGGGAACAGTAAGCTGCTTGTCTCCTGTTTAAAAGTGTGGAATTTTCTTTTTTTTTTTTTTTTCCCTTACAGAAAAAAAAAACATTCTCAGATGGTAGTACATATCCATACATTCTACACAACTGAATTCTTTCTTGTATTGTGGATTTGACCTTGGATCGAGCATTCTATGTTTCAGTGGAGAAATGGTAGGACATGATGTATCTAAAGGAGAGGAGAAGAGCAGCCATACTGGGAGAAACTAGAACCAGAAGATACCTGATGGGATGCATCTAATGCACCTGCAAGTGCTGAAAAATCAGATGGTTTGGTTTATAATGTATAAAACTTCAACAAAGAAAACTGAAATACGTATGCTAAAAAGGTAAAATAACATAACTTTAGAGAAGTCTTACAGAGACATATTTATAGTTGTCATACATTTCAAAACTTGAGTAAACATCTGATGTTAACCAAACATTAACTTACCTTAATTTCAAAGGTTAAAGATCACTGTCATGTGCAATTAAGGGTCAGTTTTCTTCCTCCCTGTAAATCCCGAAATTCATGGAATGTGCTGCTTCCTCTAGATTTGAATTATGTAAGTTATAACATCATGGAGCTGGCTGATGTCATTATGAGGCCACTCTTGCTAATGTCTGAAAGGTGACAATGATCAGGGGAGATTCCTGGGGACTGGAAAAACGCAAATGTCACTTCTCTCTTCAGGAAGGGCAAAAAGGAGGATCCAAGAATCTACAGGGCAGGTGGCCTCACCTCAGTCCCAGGGAAGGTGGTGTTGCAAATGATTTCCAACATATTATGCATAAGAAGGTGTTGGGAAGCATTGATTTACAATGTGGAGATCATGCCTCCCCTCTGATGAGATGATATGAGTGGCTTGGTGGAGGAAGGGGGACCAGTGGATGTTATTTATGTTGACTTGAGCAACACTTTCGACATGGTGTCCAAGCAACAGAAGTCTCCTTTTACCCACCTTTTGCATTTGTCTCATGCAGATCCAGTACCTGATCCAGTGGTCCAGTAAAAGCTGGTGCTGTTTGAACCACCAGTGACTGTTTCCATTTGTGTGTCTGTGACAGTTGCTATTCAGCCATGGAAGAGGTCCTCAACTTCTGACACTTAAAAGACTGATCTGAAGATTCTTCTGTCTTAAATATTAGAGATAGAAAACTGTGACTTTAGGGCCTTTGAGTAGATCATAGAATAGTTTGGGTTGGAAGGAACCTTTAAAGGTCATCTAGTCCAACCCCCCTGCAATGAGCAGGGACATCTTCAACTAGATCAGGCTGCTCAGAGCCCTGTCCAGCCCAACCTTGAATGTTTCCAGGGACGGGGCATCTAACAACTCTCTGGGCAACCTGTGCCAGTTTTTCACCACCCTCACTGTAAAAAAATTCTTCCTTATATCTAGTCTGAATCTTCCCTCTTTTAGTTTAAAACCATTACCCCTTGTCCTATTGCAACAGGACCTGCTAAAAAGTTTGTCCCCATCTTTTTTATAAGTCCCCTTTAAACACTGAAAGGCCACAATAAGGTCTCCCCGGAGCCTTCTCTTCTCCAGGCTGAACAACCCCAACTCTCTCAGCTTTTCCTCATAGGAGAGGTGCTCCAGCCCTCTGGTCATTTTTGTGGCCCTCATCTGGACCAACTCCAACAGGTCCATGTCTTTCCTGTGCTGAGGACTCCAGAGCTGGGCACAGTACTCCAGCTGGGGTCTCGCCAGAATGGAGTAGAGTCATGTCCCTCAACCTACTGGCCATGCTTCTTTTGATGCAGCCCAGGATATGGTTGACCTACTGGGCTGCGAGTGCACCTTGCCAGCTCATGTCCAGCTTTTCATCCCCCACTACCTCCCCATCCTTCTTGGCAGGGCTGCTCTCAATCCCTTCATCCCCCAGACTGTATTGATACTGGAAGTTGCCCCAACCCAGGTCCAGGACACTTGACCTTGTTGAACCTCATGAGGATCACACAGGCCCACTTCTTGGGCTTGTCCAGGTCCCTCTGGATGGGAACCCATCCCTCAGGCATGTCAACTACACAACTCAGCTTGGTGTCATTTGCAGACTTGCTGAGGGTGCACTCAATCTCACTGTCAATGTCATTAATGAAGATATTAAACAGTACTGGTCCCAATACAGGCCCCTGAGGGACACCACTTGTCACCGGTCTTCATCTGAACATTGAGCCATTGACCACTACCCTCTGGATGTGACCATCCAGCAAGTCGTTATCCACTGAACAGTCCACCCAGATAGATACAGAAAGGGAGTTTAAAATGGGGCTTGAATAGACAGGCTCTCAGCAATAACAACTATGACATTATTCCAGCAGTTGCACTTGTTTATTTCCTCAGAAGGCACCTCCCTAGAAGAAAGGCTGCTAGCTAATTAAATAAAAAGATGAAGAAATGAATGATCCTACAGAATGAACACTCAGACTGATTAAAGACTTAAGAAAAATACTTCATTTAATCATGAACTTAAAAATAATTCCGGAATGTCACAGTTCAAACAAGTATGCCTCTGAAGGTCCTTCTGGCATCAGAAGTATGTCCTACTTTTATACTAGCATTTTCTTTTCTCAGCTGGGATTCAATAGATATAAATCAGACTTTTGAATCTTAGCTCAAACTGAAACCACGGAAATAATAGATAAAACCCCTTCCACAACCATGTTATGTAGCCAGTCCCTTTTGGCAACCATATAGTTTTGACAGAAAAAAACAAAAAAACAACAACATCCCCCCAAAAACTCACTTTAATATATTGAACTTTGGCAACTGAATGTTGAAGAAATCTTAAGGCTTAACTTGAATTGAGCAAAAGTCTCAGTCTAAGCTTGAGACATAAATGCGTATAAAATCTGCTGTCTTGTGGAAGATTCTTTATGTGGTTCAGAAATCTACAGTGACAGTTGAATCTCACTTATTCTCCCAAATAAGTTCAATGGCTATTAACAAAACCAGCTTCAAAAAAACCCACACAGCTGAAAAAAAAAAAAATAATTCACAGGGAGTCCATAAAACATGAGAATTATTCCCCCTGCCCCACCGCAAAACGTTTTCAGATCTATATATCTGTGGTTATGACAGTAGCCTCTTTTCACTAGAGATACAGGCACATCTGATTGCATTGAAGATGAAAGGTAGTCTAGAAAAAAAAAAGGGAACCTCTAAATTTTTTATGCAGTATGTTCCAATTGTATTTTTTCACTTCATACAAATCCTCTGCTGAGACAGAGTTACTCAGTTACCTTCTCTAACCGGGAAGCGAGTCAGGAGCTCTCAGATTCTTGGAGTCAAGTTCAAGTCTTGTGACTCAGATCAAATGCTCCAACGGCTCAGTAGTGGACAAAAAAATCATACACCAGATGCTTGTTTGAGACTGCAGTGAAGAACACCGTTATGTTGAGACTGAACCCGAAGTACTGTGTCCGTTTTGGGGGTTGCCAGCATGAGAAAAATGAGCGAGTCCAGCAGATGACTAAGACGACTGCTGAAGGGACTGGAGCACGATACTGAGGAGAGGCTGAGAGGTCTGGGTTTCCTCAGCCTGTAGAAAAGAATGATGAGGGGAGATCTTACTCCAGTCTTCAATTACATAATTGGGATGGAGGGGAAGAGACCAGAGTGCCAGGCTCTTCTTGGTTGCACACTGTGGATGAACAAGAGGCAAGGGACACAACTCAGAACACAGAAGATTTCAATGAGAGGCAAGCTTAAAAACAGGTTTGCAAAAAAAACCCAAATCCAAACAGTTTTCTTAAGTAACTTAACTGCCCTGAGGTGGTTCAGAATGTGTGGCACAAACTGTTGTATTGGTACGCTATGGCAGAGGTTCAAAATGAGCATTGACCAGGAAAGTACCTAACGATCATTTATTCAAAAATATTGTCTTGCTAATGATCAGTGTTAGAATTTTTACTATTTCAGAAACTTTCATATTTTAATAAATGTTAGTTTCCAATCCTTTTCTGGGCCAATATACCAATGCAATAGTGTCCTGCCAACACAACTATGCAGAAATAAAGTAACACAAATACCAACCTCATAAAGTGTTCAAAACTCAACTCTATACCAGTAAACATAAACTAACCTTCAGTACCATCAAGGGACTAATTTCACAATATAACTACAATGGGACAACTTTAGTTGAAAAGACTCCCGTGCTACCATTAATTCAGTTCAGGCCAAGAGAGAAGAAAGTTTCTGTGGCTTCTGATTTCTTATTATTGTAGAACAACATACAATACATACAATAGTACAACATAATAACATCTGCTGAAGAAACCATAAGAGTATAGTACTTCAGCTATGTAAACTAGGTGCGTTCATTATCGTTACCATAAAAAACAATTAAAAACTATGTAAACAGGCAGGAGCCCCTAATCTGAATGTGTGATTGATGTGCAAGATGTAATAGTCCTTCTGGTCTCCACTGGATCTCATTTTCTCCTCACATACCGTGTTCTTCAGTGTGTTCTGAGGATCAGTGTTAACCCCCCAAATACCATGAAAGTTCTAGCTTGGGGAGCGGTCAGTGGTTTACACCTTGCCTCTTTAGGTATGCATGTGTTATCTACGCAAGACGCTTGGAACAGGGACTAGAGTGCACTTAGCCTTTATTTCACAGCACAAAAAAAAGGAAGTTCTTCAAAACCTGCTGTCCGAAGACATATTCTCACTGTGCTATACATAGATGTGATTATTTGAGCTAGAAAAATTTTTAGATCTAGCAGTACTTTCCTCTGTCAAACTGCACAAGCAACTTACGAAAGGGGAAGAATAGGCCTCATCTTCTGCTTGCATCTCATACCCAAGTTTTTTTGAGGGATTCAATGGTAAATACAAAGGAAGAACATCCATTTTTAAACAGCTTCTAGTTTTTGGTAAATGAGTTAACTTTTGCTCCAAATGATTGTCACGGGGTGGATGCCTCTCAACAGTATATT